>NC_056726.1:1097017701-1097107750 GCF_019279795.1 Protopterus annectens
TTACACAGTGCTTCTAGAGAGGGTGATTTATAAATGCATATGCAGATACAGAGATATAAACACCTGCCACGTTACACAGTGCTTCTAGAGAGGGTGATTTATAAATGAATATGCAGATACAGAGATATAAACACCTGTCACGTTACACAGTGCTTCTAGAGAGGGTGATTTATAAATGAATATGCAGATACAGAGATATAAACACCTGTCACGTTACACAGTGCTTCTAGAGAGGGTGATTTATAAATGAATATGCAGATACAGAGATATAAACACCTGTCACGTTACACAGTGCTTCTAGAGAGGGTGATTTATAAATGAATATGCAGATACAGAGATATAAACACCTGTCACGTTACACAGTGCTTCTAGAGAGGGTGATTTATAAATGAATATGCAGAGTTGTAGAAAGTAAGAGTGGAGATGAGCAGTTTGGATTTAAATCAAGATGCAGCACAACTGACCCAATGTTTGCAGTGAGACAGATAGTTGAGAGGAAGCTAGGGTTAAGAAACAAGTTCAAATGGGTGAATTCATCTAGTTAGAGAAAGCATATGACAAGATTCCAAGAAAGTTGATATGGGCAGTCCAGCAATGGTTCCAAGTCCCAGAAACACTGGTAGAATTAGTGCAGGCTATGTACAAGGACCAAATAGCACAAGAGAAAACAGTGTTGGGGCTCATACAGGGGTTCCCAGTGGCAGTAGATGTGCATCAGGATTCAGCTATGAGCCCACTGCTATTCATACTAGTAACAGGCTATGTTAGGTGGCAGTAAATGTGCATCAGGATTCAGCTATGAGCCCACTGCTATTCATACTAGGAACAGGCTATGTTAGGTGGCAGTAAATGTGCATCAGGATTCAGCTATGACCCCACTGCTATTCATACTAGTAACAGGCTATGTTAGGTGGCAGTAAATGTGCATCAGGATTCAGCTATGAGCCCACTGCTATTCATACTAGTAACAGGCTATGTTAGGTGGCAGTAGATGTTCATCAGGACTCAGCTATGACCCCACTGCTATTCATACTAGTAACAGGCTATGTTAGGTGGCAGTAAATGTGCATCAGGATTCAGCTATGAGCCCACTGCTATTCATACTAGTAACAGGCTATATTAGGTGGCAGTAAATGTGCATCAGGATTCAGCTATGAGCCCACTGCTATTCATACTAGTAACAGGCTATGTTAGGTGGCAGTAGATGTGCATCAGGATTCAGCTATGAGCCCACTGTTATTCATACTAGTAACAGGCTATGTTAGGTGGCAGTAGATGTGCATCAGGATTCAGCTATGAGCCCACTGCTATTCATACTAGTAACAGGCTATGTTAGGTGGCAGTAGATGTACATCAGGATTCAGCTATGAGCCCACTGCTATTCATACTAGTAACAGGCTATGTTAGGTGGCAGTAAATGTGCCTCAGGATTCAGCTATGAGCCCACTGCTATTCATACTAGTAACAGGCTATGTTAGCAAGCAGGTCAGTTGGATAGATCAACAAAGTTGGTGTATGCAGATGATGTAGCATTACAGGCAGACTCTGGGCAAGAACTTCAGCAAGGCTAGAGGAATGGAATGCAAAACTGAAAGTACATGGGATGAAACTGAATAAAGATTAGGCAGCTGTAATGGCAACAAAAGGGAGAAATTGGGAGAAGCTAAGAAATGAGATAGAAGGGAAAATAGTGGACTAGGATAGAAGCTTCAAGTATCTGGGAAATGTGGCGGAGAGGAAGGAATGTTTGAATGAGGAGGTCAGAATTAGAATCAGAGGGGCTGCAACCAACTGGCATGGAGTTTCAAGTGTGTTACAGAAGCATGCCAAAGAAGCTGAAAAGTAAGCTGTACAAGGCAGTGGTGCAAACAGTACTACTATATGGTACAGAGACCTGGACAGTAAAGGCAGTGCAGATAAGTAAGCTAGAGGTGATGGAAATTACGTGCTTGAGACAGGTGGTAGGATTCACACTGTGGGACAGATGAAGAAATGTGGACATCAACACAGAAGATGAAGTATCTCCAATTGTAGAGAAGGTTGAAGAGAACAGATTACCATGATTTGAGCACGTGTGCAGAAAAGCGGAAGACAACTGAATAAGAAGATTTAGGACAGACAGGAAAAAGGCAAAAAGACCTGGGAGCATCTAGCAAAGAGGTGGGTGGATTGTGTGAGAGAAGACCAGTCATGACTTTTGGAGGAGGTACGATGCTGGTATTGAATAAAGAGATATGGATGCAGGTGATATGATATCCTGACTCCATGTAGAAAAATGGGAAAAAGGTATTTATGATAATGATTGTAGTGAGGTGTGAATATAGGTTTGCAATAATTTAAGCTGTGATATGCAAGCAGTTAAGTTGTCAGAATATTCAATTTCATCTTAGCAGATGTGATGGGACATTACCTGGTAAATGGCACCTCAGATGATCTTGCAAGTGTTAAAGTGAAGCCTTAATAAATACGAAGGATAGATGAAGTTAAACAAATATGGTATGCAATACCCCCAGCAGCAGTTAATGTGTGTCAAATGGTTCATACTATCAGTGTCTATGCTTAATAAACAAAAAAAAAGATTATTTTATTTCTTTTAAATTTTCAGCATCTTAAAGTAGCTTATATTGTCTTAAAAGTAATATGTCATTCACTCATATATTCTCAGACTTCTGCTTTTAAACTACATAAAATCAAGGTAATCTGGCTTCCTAAAGATGTGAAGGTGCATGTTGTATATGTACCAGTTTCATTGGCAGTCTCTCCTTTGGGACAGGGAATGCAGTCAAAGCAACAGACTGGCTTTCCTCGATGGACAACTTTTCTGTATTCATGTGCACAACTGCGACTGCAAACAGACTGAGGAATCTAGGTAGATAAAATATAGAAACACATTTTAGTGCTGAAATATAAATAATTCATTTATCCCTGACCTAAGAGAATAATAGCAGTTCACATTTTCTAGCTGGGCATCTTACTAGTTTAACAGATATCCTATAAAAAATTAAAATATTTTTTAAGGGGGTTGGGCTTGCATATGGTTATGGTGTTTACATCACAAGCATGAGGCATGCAATTTGATTCTCACCAAGAGAAAGTGGCTTACTAATGAAATAACCACACATATATTAATAAAGTACAAAGTGAAGTGTTACATAATGACAGAGATGTGAGTTTAATTTGCATCTGCTGCCTCAGTGTTATCACAAAACCCAAAAATAAAGTCTTCCTAAGTTATAAAAAAAATAACAAAAACTATTATAATTTCAGTATGTGTGCTATAGTAACTTCTTCAGTGTAATGAATAAATGAATGAATGAATACATAAGTAATAAATATTACTGCAAAACCCATACTGGTTTGTAGAGATAGTTAAGCTATTATTTTGAGTAGAAAATTATATATGACCCATACTATAATCATTTTAGTATAGAAATCTTGCAGAAATTGTTCTGCCACAGTTATGGCAAAAGCTTAGTTAATATCTGGTTGTTGTTGCAACTGCATTACATCAGCCTTCTGAATATGCAGCCAATATGCATAACTTGAGCTCTGGAAGATTATATACATAACAATCGTAGAGCATTAACTACAGTGATGTTAGAACAGAAATGATTGAATCTATACCAAAGGAAGTAAAACGATAAAACAGTATTAAGTGAATATCTGACAAGTGCATAGGCAAATATGTCCTTTGTAAGTTGGGGATTCATTTTTCAGGGTAATATTTATCCACATCTAGCAGAATACCATCGTCCATCAGATATGTTGATGGTGCAGTAGTGCAGCGGTTAGTGTTGTTGCCTCACAGCAATTGATTCTCTGGTTTGATTCTTGATCGGGGTACCTTTTATGTGGAGTCTGCATGTCCTCCCTGCATTCATGTGGTTTTCCTCTGGGTACTCTGCTTTCTTCCCATGTTACAAAGGCATGTATCTGGAGTTTCTCCCTGGGCCTCTGCTGCAAATTGGCTTCATTCCAAGGCAGATTTTCCTGGTAAACAAAATGTTAGAAAAATTAAATATATTACAATAAAGAACAACAGGAAATGTAGACTTTACATTTTATTCTTGGTTGGAAGTTGTTTTTTTCTTTTGTCCCAGTTATTCATCCTGAACTCTAAGTAACAAAACTAGGTTTGATACTCACGACGAGTGAAAAAAATCTAACGAACCCATTACCTTACTTTTGGGTATTGCTATTACACAGTGAAGACTCCCAGTTAAAAATTGGGAAGGGTTGTGGATGGGCAGGCTGGCAGATGGATGGAAGGATGGATTGTTTTAAAAATATTTTCCTTTTAAAATAATCCAGTTATATAATCATTTGCATGATAATTCTTTCCGTGGCTTTACATATAAGACTAGTGAGACTAATTGGTCTGTAGTTTCCAGGGTCTGTAAATGGACCACTTTTCAAAGAGTGTTCATAAGTGTTTAAATACACAAAAAAAATCTTTAAAATGTCTGTAGTTCCTATTCACAAAATAAAACTATCATATACAAAATTGTTAGTGAGAGTACTTTCCATAAAAAATTCAAGTTAAACATACATTTTTAGTGTCTAAACACTTAAAATCTCTGATGTTGTTCATAAATCATTCCATACCTATTTAATTTGGAATCACTGAGTATAAATGTACTATGTCAATGGTAACAAACAACACCGTGTCAAAATATTTCAGACACGCCATACATTTAAGAAAGTGACATTAATCTTTTAAAATGAGAAGATAATTTGTAAAAATATTTTTTAAAATTTCAACATAAACCACCATTGGTTCCGCAAAACAGCAAATTAGCAAGTAATGGTAGTAACAAACAGTATAAAAGGTCTGCTGTGCTGCTTTTGTGATTGCTAAAAGGTCTATAAGCTAGAGGTTGATGAATTATCTTTTATAAATCTGATACTAAAAGCCAGAAGTCAGTGGATCAAACCCAGCCCATGCTAACTTGAAACAGTATGGTGGTTGATTATTTAAGCTTGTAGTTTAAAGCCCAGTGATCAGGGATTCTGCCCTGATTTTGTAAGTGTTATAGTCCGTACATACATCATTTATTTATTTACTTCACATTTATTTATCAGGGGAAATCAGAGCAGGCCCAGGGAGAAAAATTCCAAACCATAAAAAATTAGTAACAGTAGGAACAATAAGTAATTAACAGAGATTAGATGACAAAATTAAAAATAAGCTTTAAGTGCAGATTTATAAATCATTGTGTAACAGACAAGTTGGTAGTAAGATAAATTTAAGATAGTTACATATATGTAATCTCACTATTTACAAGTACACTGACTTCCCCTGGCTTCTTAAAACATTTTGTCTGAAAGCCTATTCTGAAGAGAACTAGAGATTAAATGTACCCTTGTCCTTGTGACTCATGTCACAGCTGGAAGCAGTCTACAAAAGCAAGTCAACTTACAGGGGTAGCAAACAAACTGGAAAAATAATACGACAGCTAGCCATGACTGCTGTCATAATTTTACAGGCACTTGAAAAATAATATAGGTTGAGTTATACAGAGACTGCTATATGACTAGGGTAAGAACTTGTAAAGTATGGCTGTAGAGAAGAACAATGTTCAGAATCTTCTTCTTTTGGCTGCTCCCGTAAAGGGTTGCCACAGCAGATGAACTGTCAATTTCTTCCTGTCCTCTACATCTTGCTCTGTCACACCAACCACCTGCATGTCCTCTCTCACCACATCCATAAACCTTATCTTAGGCCTTCCTCTTTTCCTGTTACATGGTAGCTTCATCCTTAGCATCTTTTTTCCCAATATACTCTGCATCCCTCCTCAACACATGTCCAAACCAACTTAATCTTGCCTCTCTGGCTTTGTCTCCAAACCTTCCAACCTGGGCTGACCCTCTAATATACTTATTCCTAATCCTGTCCATCCTCATCACACCCAGTGCAAATCTTAACATATTCAACTCTGCCACGTCAAGCTCTAACTCCTGCCTTTTTGTCAGTGCCACTGTCTCCAACCCATATAACATAGCTGGTCTCATTACCCTCTTGTAGACCTTCCCTTTCACTCTTACTGGTACTCGTCTTTCACAAATCACTCCTGACACTCTTCTCCACCCACTCCATCCTGCCTGTACTCTCTTCTTCACCTCTCTTCCACACTCACCATTACTCTGAACTGTTGATCCCAAGTACTTAAACTCATCCACCTTCACCACCTTTACTCCCTACAGCCTCTATCCTCCCTCTCATTCACACACATATATTCTGTCTTAGTCCTGCTAACCTTCATTCCTCTTCTTTCTAGAGCATATCTCCACCTCTCCAGGGTCTCCTCCACCTGTTCCCTACTCTCACTACAGATCACAATGTAATCTGCAAATGTCATAGTCCACGGCGACTCCTGTCTGATCTTGTCTGTCAACCTGCCCATCACCACTGCAAATAAGAAAGGGCTCAGAGCTGATCCTTGATGTAATCCCACCTCCACCTTAAACACATCCATCACTCCCACTGCAGACCTCACCACTATCACACTACCCTCGTACATATCTTGTACCACTCTTACATACTTCTCTGACACTCCTGACTTCCTCATACAATACCACAGCTCCTCTCTAGGCACCCTGTAATATACTTTCTCTAAATCCACAAAGACACAATGCAATTCCTTCTGACCTTCTCTGTACTTCTCCATTAACACTCTCAGAGCAAACATCGCATCTGTAGTGCTCTTTCCTGGCATGAAACCATACTGCTGATCACAAATCATCACCTCCCTTCTTAACCTAGCTTCCACTACTCTTTCCCATAACTTCATACTGTGACTGATCATTTTAATCCCTCTGTAGTTACTACAGCTCTGCACATCACCCTTATTCTTAAATATCGGTACGAAAACACTTTTTCTCCATTCCTCAGGCATCCTCTCACTTTCCAAGATTTCATTACACAATCTAAGTAAAAACTCCACTGCCATTTCACCTAAACACCTCCATGCTTCCACAGGTATGTCATCTGGACCAACAACCTTTCCGTTCTTCATCCTCTTCATAGCTATCCTTACTTCCTCCTTGCTAATCCACTGCACTTCATGATTCACTATCTGCACATCATCCAACCTTCTCTCCCTCTCATTCTCTTCCTTCATCAACCCCTCAAAGTACTCTTTCCATTTGCTCAACTCACTCTCCTCACTTGTGATTACATTTTCCTCATTATCCTTTATCACCCTTACCTGCTGCACATCTTTACTAGCTCGGTCCCTCTGTCTAGCTAATCGGTATAGGTCCTTTTCTCCCTCCATAGTGTCCAACCTTTTATACAACTCTTCATACATCTTATCCTTAGTCTTCACCACCTGTCTCTTTGCCATGCACGTCATCTCCTTATACTCTTGTCTACTTTCTTCATCTCTTTGACAATCCCACTTCTTCTTCGCCAACCTCTTTCTCTGTATACTCTCCTGTACTTCTTCATTCCACCACCAGGTCTCCTTGTCCTCCTTTCTCTTTCCAGATGTCACACCAAGCACCTTTCTAGCCATCTTTATTACTAGCTCTACTGTAGTTACCCAGCTATTTGGTAACTCTTCACTGCCACCCAGTGCCTGTCTTAACTCTTCCCTGAAGATCACCTCACAATTACCCTTTTTCAATTTCCACCATTTGATCCTTGGTGCTGCACTCACACTCATCCTCCTCTTCTGGATCACCAATGTCATCCTAGAAACCACCATCCTATGCTGCCTAACTACACTTTCCCCGGTCACCACTTTACAGTCTCCAATCTCCTTCAGACTGTCCCTTCTACATAAGATTTAATCCACCTGTGTGCATCTCCCACCACTCTTGTACGTCACCCTATGCTCCTCCCTCTTGTTAAAATACATATTCACCACAGCCATGTCCATCCTTTTCACAAAATCAACTACCATCTGACCTTCTGCATTCCTTTGCTTAACACCATACCTACCCATCACTTCCTCATCCCCTCTGTTCCCTTCACCAACATGCCCATTGAAATTTGCTCCAATCACCAGTCTCTCACCCTTGGGTACAGTCATCACCACTTCATCCATCTCACTCCAAAATTTTTCTTTCTCATCCATCGCACATCCAATTTGTGGAGCATATGCACTAACAACATTCATCATTACACCATCAATTTCCAGCTTCATAAACATCACTCTATCCAACACTCTTTTCACCTCCAAAACTCTCTTAACATACTGTTCCTTCAGGATAATGCCTACACCATTTCTCCACCCATCAACACCATGATAAAAGAATTTGAAACAGCCTCCGATACACCTAGCCTTGCTCCCCTTCCATCTGGTCTGTTGCACACACAATATACCAACCTTCCTTCGGTCTATCATATCAGCTAGCTCTCTCCCTATACAAGTCATACTGCCAACATTCAAAGTTCTGTCCCTCACTATCACAGTCCTAGCCTTTACCTTCATTTGGGCATACCTTCCCCCGTCTTATCCTCCTTCGGCAAACAGTAGCCCAATTTCTGCCAACACCCTGTTGGCCAACAGTACTGGTGGCAGTCGTAGTAAAATCAGCAGGCCAGAATCATGAATTACATTGTATTAGTACCACAGCTAAAGCCCTGATATCAAGGCCTTTTACACTGTCATACATGTAAGAAGACAACACGCTATGTAGCAAAGCTGCCTCGCAGTGTTTGTTTTTCCAGTTTGATTTTCACATGGGGTAGCTCCTGTGTGGGGTCTACACATTTTCCCAGTGGATGTGTGGGTTTCTGCTGAGTGCTTTGGTTTTGACCCACATTCCCAAGCTATGCTTTAAGTGAACTATCAGTTCTCCAACCTATCTGTAAGTCTGTAGGGTGAGTGTGGAGTTTTTTGTGCACATTCCATTATGGGCTGGTGTCCAGCACAGAACTAGTTTCTCTGCCCTGTCCTCATTCAGTACCAAGAGCGGCTTTGGCTTCTCTGCAACCCTGCGAGTAATCAGAGAATAAACCCACAGAAGATTAACATGCAAGTTAAGAAGGTTTGAAAGGAAATGAGGGTGATGCCTTGAATTATACACTGGATGTGGATGGGGAAGAGATCACAGAGATTAACAGTGAAAGGAGATGCAGTTACTTACAATAGCATATAGCAGTGCCCTTGTGTTACACTTACAAAGTCACATACCAGTCCCACTACTGCTAATCCTACTAAATATACCAGTATCAGAAGTGTTGCACTTGCCGTGGTAAACACCACTAGCACCAGTACCACTGCTACCATAACACATACCAGTACCACTACTGATAACCTTACTAAATATACCAGTTTCACTAGTGATGCACCTGCCATGTTAAATACACCTAACAACAGTACAACAGCTACCATGACACATACCAGTCCCACTACTGCTATTCCTATTAAATATACCAGTATCACTAGTGATGCACCTGCCATGTTAAATATCATTAGTACTTGTACCATACCTACCATGACACATACCAGTAAAACTAATGCTAATCCTACTAAATATACCAGTATCATTAGGGATGCACCTGACATGTTAAATACCACTACCACCAGTACTACAGTTACCATGACACATACCAGTACCACTAGTGCTAATTCTACTAAATATACTAGTATCACTAGTGATGTACCAGCCATATTAAATACCATTATCACCAGTACCACAGCTACCATGACACATACCAGTCCCACTACTGCTAATGCTACTAAATGCACCAGTATCTGTAGTGATGCACCTGCCATGGTATATACCACTAACACCAGTACCACAGTTACCATGACACATACCAGTGCCACTAACGCTAATCCTACTAAATATACCAGTATCACTAGTGATGCAACTGCCATGGTAAATACCACTAGTACCCGAACCATAGCTACCATGAAATATACCAGTACCACTAATGCTAATCCTACTAAATATACCAGTATCACTTGTGATGCACCTGCCATGGTAAATGCCAATAGTACCCATACCATAGCTACGATGACACATATCAGTACCACTACTGATAATCCTACTAAATATACCAGTATCACTAGGGATGCACCTGACATGATGAATACCACTAACACCAGTACCACAGTAACCATGACACATACCAGTACCACTAATGCAAATCCTACTAAATATACCAGTATCACTAGTGATGCACCTGCCATGGTAAATACCACTAATACCCGTACCATAACTACAATGACACATACCAGTAGCACTAATGCTAATCCTACTAAATATACCATTATCACTAGGGATGCACCTCCCAAGTTAAATATCACTAGTACTCGTACCATAGCTACCATGACACATACCAGTACCACTAATGCTAATCCTACTAAATATACCAGTATCACTAGGGATGCACCTGACATGATGAATACCACTAACACCAGTACCACAGTAACCATGACACATACCAGTACCACTAATGCAAATCCTACTAAATATACCAGTATCACTAGTGATGCACCTGCCATGGTAAATACCACTAATACCCGTACCATAACTACAATGACACATACCAGTAGCACTAATGCTAATTCTACTAAATATACCATTATCACTAGGGATGCACCTCCCAAGTTAAATATCACTAGTACTCGTACCATAGCTACCATGACACATACCAGTACCACTAATGCTAATCCTACTAAATATACCAGTATCACTAGGGATGCATCTGACATGATAAATACCACTAACACCAGTACCACAGTTACAATGACACATACCAGTACCACTACTGCAAATCCTACTAAATATACTAGTGTCACTAGTGATGTATCAGCCATGTTAAATAGCACAAGCAGCAGTACCACAGCTAACAAGTTACATACCAGTACAACTGCTGCTAATCCTATTAAATATACCAGTATCCCTACTGATACACCTGACATGATAAATACCACTAGCACTAGTACCACAGCTATAAGGACACATATTAGTACCACTACTGCTAATCCTACGAAATATACCAGTATCACTAGTGATTCAACTGCCATGGTAAATACCACTAGCGCAAGTACCACAGCTACCATGACACATAACAGTAACACTACTGATAATCTTACTAAATAAACCAGTATCACTATTGATGTACGACCATGTTAAATACCACTATCACCAGTAACACAGCTACCATGACACATACCAGTCCCACTACTGCTAATCCTATTAAATATACCAGTATCACTAGTGATGTACCTGCCATGTTAAATTTCACTATTACCCGTACCATAGCTACCATGACACATACCAGTACCACTAATGCTAATCCTACTAAATATACCAGCATCACTAGGGATGCACCTAACATGTTAAATACCACTAACACCAGTACCACAGTTACCATTACACATAGAAGTACCACTACTGCTAATCCAACTAAATATACCAGTGTCACTAGTGATGTACCAGCTATGTTAAATAGCATGAGCCACAGTACCACAGCTAACAAGTCACATACCAGTACCACTACTGCTAATCCTACTAAATATACTAGTATCACTAGGGATGCACCTCCCATGTTAAATATCACTAGTGCCAGTACCACAGTTACCATGACACATACCAGTCCCACTACTGCTAATCCTACTAAATAAACCAGTATCCCTAGTGATGCACCTGCCATGTTAAATATCACTAGCACCAATACCATAGCTTCCATGACACATATTAGTACCACTAATGCTAATCCTACTAAATATACCACTGTCAGTAGGGATGCATCTGACATGTTACATACCACTAACTCCAGTACGACAGTAACCATGTCACATACCAGTACCACTATTGCTAATTCTACTAAATATACTAGTATCACTAGTGATGTACCAGCCACGTTAAATAGCATGAGCAGTAGTATCACAGCAAACAAGTCAGAAACCAGTACCACTACTACTAATCCTACTAAATGGACTAGTATCATTAGTGATGCACCTGACATGTTAAATACCACTAGCACCAGCAGGACAGTTACCATGACATATGCCACTACCACTACTGCTAATCCTACCAAATATACCATTATCACTAGTGATGCACCTGCCATGTTAAAATACCACTAGTACCCGTACCATAGCTACTATGACACATACCAGTACCACTAATGCTAATCCTACTAAATATACCAGTATCAATAGGGATGCACCTGACATGTTAAATACCACTAACACCAGTACCACAGTTACCATGAGACATACCAGTACCACTACTGCTAATCCTATTAAATATACTAGTATCACTAGTGATGTACCAGCCATGTTAAATAGCACAAGCACCAGTACCACAGCTACCATGACACATACCAGTCTCACTATTGCTAATGGTATTAAATATACCAGTATCACTAGTGATGCACCTGCCATGTTAAATACTGCTAGCACCAGTACCACAGCTACCACGACACATACCAAGCTCACTAATGCCAATGCTACTAAATATACCAGTATCACAAGTGATGCACCTGCCATGTTAAATACCAGTAGGACCAGTATCACAGCTACCATGATACATACCAGTCCCACTACAGCTAATCTTATTAAATATACCAGTATCACTAGTGATGTACCTGTCCTGTTAAAATTCACTAGTACCTGTACCATACCTACCATGACACATACTAGTACAAGTAATGCTAATCCTACTAAACATCCCAGTAGCACTAGGGATGCACCTGACATATTAAATACCACTAACACCAGTACCACAGTTATCATGACACATACCATTACCGCTACTGCTAATCCTACTAAATATACCAGTATCACTAGTGATGTACCAGCTATGTTATATAGCACAAGCAACAGTACCACTGCTACCAAGTCACATACCAGTGCCACAACTGCTAATCTTACTAAATATACCAGTATCCCTAGTGATGCACCTGACATGTTAAATACCCCTAACACCTGTACCACAGCTACCATGACACATACCAGTACAACTACTGCTAATCCTACTAAATATACTAGCATCACAAGTGATGCACCTAACATGATAAATACCATTGCCACTACTGCTAATCCTACTAAATATACTAGTATGACTAGTGATATACCAGGCATGTTAAATAGCATGAGCAGAAGTACCACAGCTACGAAGTCACATACCAGTGCCACTACTGCTAATCCTACTAAATATACTAGTATCACTAGTGATGCACCTGCCGTGTTAAATACCACTAACACCAGTACCACAGTTACCATGACACATACCAGTACCACTACTACTAATCCTACTAAATATTCTAGTATCACTAGGGATGCACCTCCCATGTAAACTACCACTAGTGCCAGTACCACAGTAATCATGACACATTCCAGTCCCACTACTGCTAATTCTACTAAATATACCAGCATCCCTAGTGATGCACCTGCCATGTTAAATATCATAGGTACCCATACAATAGCTACCATGACACATACCAGTGCCACTAATGCTAATCCTACTAAATATACCAGTAACACTAGTGATGCAACTGCCATTGTAAATACCACTAGCACCAGTACCACAGCCACCATGAAACATACAAGCCAAACTACTGCTAATCCTACTAAAGACACTAGTATCACTAATAATGCACTTGCCATGGTAAAAACCACTAAGACCAGTACCACAGTTACCATGACACATACCAGTCCCACTACTGCTAATACTACTAAATATACCAGTATTACTAGTAATGAACCTGACATGTTAAATACCAGTAGTACCAGTACCACAGCTACCACAGCACATTCCAGGTCCACTACTGCTAATCCTATTAAATATACCAGTAACACTAATAATGCAATTGCCATGTTAAATACCACTAGTACCCGTACCATAGCTACCATGACACATACCAGTACCACTAATGCTAATCCTACTAGATATACTAGCATCACTAGGGATGCACCTAACATGTTAAATACCACTAACACCAATACCACAGTTACCATCACACATACCAGTACCACTACTGTTAATCCAAGTAAATATACTAGTGTCACTAGTGATGTACCAGCTATGTTAAATAGCACGAGCCACAGTACTACAGCTAAGTCACATACCAGTATAACTACTCCTAATCCTACTAAATATACTAGTATCACAAGGGATGCACCTCCCATGTTAAACACCACTATCAACAATACAACAGTAACCATGACACATAACAGTCCCACTACTGCTAATCCTACTAAATATACCAGTATCACTAGTGATGCACCTGCCAGGTTAAATACCACTAGTACCCACACCAAAGCTACCATGACACATACCAGTACTACTAATGCTAATCCTACTAAATAAACCAGTATCCATTGGGATGCATCTGACATGTTAAATACCACTAACACCAGTACCAGAGTTACCATGCCACTTACCAGTACCACTACTGCTAATCCTACTAAATAAATTAGTATAACTAGTGATGTACCAGTCATATTAAATAGCACAAGCAGCAGTACCACAGCTACCAAGTCACATACCTGTACCACTACTGTGAATCCTACTAAATATACCAGTATCACTAGTGATGCACCTGCAATGGTAAATACCACTAGCACCAGTACCACTGCTACCATGACACATACCAGTACCACTACTGATAATCTTACTAAATATACCAGTATCACTAGTGACACAGCTGCCATGTTAAATACCACTAGCACAAGTACCACAGCCACCATGACACATACCAGTCCCACTAGTGCTAATCCTAGTAAATATCCCACTATCACTAATGATGCACCTGCCATGGTAAATACCAACAGCATCAATACCAGAGTTAACATGTCACATACCAGGCCAACTACTGCAAATCCTACTAAATATACCAGTATTGCAAGTGATGCACCTGACATTTTAACTACCATTAACACCAGTACCACAATTACCATGACACATACCAGTACCACTACTGTTAAGTCTACTAAATATACTAGTATCACAAGTGATGTACCAGCCATGTTAAATAGCACAAGTAGCTGTACCACAGCTAACAAGTCACATTCCAGTACCACTACTGCTAATCCTACTGAATATACTACTATCACTAGGGATGCACATCTCATGTTAAATACCACTAATGCCAATACCACAGTTACCATGACACATACCAGCCCCACTACTGCTGATCCTACTAAATATACCAGTATCCCTAGTGATGCATCTGCCAAGTTAAACACCACTAGCAGCAGTACCACAGCTACCATGAAACATACCAGTCCCACTACTGGTAATCCTACTAAATACACCAGTATCACTAATGATGCAACTACTATGGTAAATATCAGTAGTACCAGTACCACAGCTACCATGACACATACCAGTCCCACTACTGCTAATCCTACTAAATACACCAGTATCACTAATGATGCACTTCAAATGTTAAATACCACTAGAGCCAGAACCACAGTTACCATGACACATAACAGTCCTACTACTGCTAATCCTACTAAATATACCAGTATCACTAGTGATGCACCTGCCATGTTAAATATCACTAGTACCTGTAGCATACCTACCATGACACATACCAGTACCACTAATGCTAATCCTAATAAATATACCAGTATCACTAGGGATGCATCTGACATGATACATACCACTAACAACAGTACCACAGTTACCATGACAAATACCAGTACCACTACTGCTAATACTACTAAATATACCATTATCCCAAGTGATGCACCTGACATGTTAAATACCACTAACACCAGTACCACAGTTACCATGTCTCATACCAGTACCACTACTGCTAATCATACTAAATATACCAGTATCATTAGTGATGCACCTGACATGATCAATACCACTAACACCAGTATTACAGATGCCATGACACATACCAGTACCACTAATGCTAATCCTACTAAATGTACCAGTATCACTAGTGATGCACCTGCCATGGTAAATACCACTAGTACCCGTACCATAGCTACCATGACACATACCAGTACCACTAATGCTAATCCTACTAAATATACCAGTATCACTGGGGATGCACCTCCCATGTTAAATATCACTAGTACCCATGCCATAGCTACCATGACACATACCAGTACCACTAATGCTAATCCTACTAAATATGCCAGTATCACAAGGGATGCACCTAACATGATAAATACCACTAACACCAGTGCCACAGTCACCATGACTTGGAAGCAGCAGTCCTACTGCTACCAAGTCACATACCTGCACCATTACTGCTAATCCTACTAAATATACCAGTATCACTAGGAATGCACCTCCTACGTTAAATAACACTAGAGCCAGAACCACAGTTACCATGACACATACCAGTCCCACTACTGATAATCCTACTAAATATGCCAGTATCATGAGTGATGCACCTGCCATGTTAAATACCACTAGTAGCTGTACAATAGCTACCATGATGCATACCACTACCACTAATGCTAATCCTACTAAATATACCAGTATCTCTAGGGATGCACCTGACATGATAAATACCACTAACACTAGTACCACAGCTACAATGACACATACCAGTACCACTGCTGCTAATACTACTAAATATACCATTATCCCTACTGATGCACCTGACATGATAAATACCACTAACACCAGTACCACAGTTACCATGACACATACCAGTACCACTAATGCTTATCCTACTAAATACACCAGTATCACTAGTGATGCACCTGATATGTTAAATCCCACTACAACTAGTACCATGGTTAACATGTCATATACCAGTACCACTACTACTAATCCTACTAAATTTACTATTATCACTAGTGATGTACCAGCCATGTTAAATAGCACAAGCAGTAGTCCTACTGCTACCAAGTCACATAACAGTATCACTACTGCTAATCCTACTAAATATACCAGTACCCCTAGTGATGCACCTGACATGTTAAATCCCACTAAAACTAGTACCACGGTTACCATGACACATACCAGTACCACTACTGTTAATTCTACTAAATATACTAGTATCACAAGTGATGTACCAGCCATGTTAAATAGCACAAGTAGCAGTACCACAGCAAACAAGTCACATTCCAGTACCACTACTGCTAATCCTACTGAATATATTACTATCACTAAGGATGCACATCTCATGTTAAATACCACTAATGCCAATACCACAGTTACCATGACACATACCAGCCCCACTACTGCTGATCCTACTAAATATACCAGTATCCCTAGTGATGCATCTGCCAAGTTAAACACCACTAGCAGCAGTACCACAGCTACCATGAAACATACCAGTCCCACTACTGGTAATCCTACTAAATACACCAGTATCACTAATGATGCAACTGCTATGGTAAATATCAGTAGTACCAGTACCACAGCTACCATGACACATACCAGTCCCACTACTGCTAATCCTACTAAATACACCAGTATCACTAATGATGCACTTCAAATGTTAAATACCACTAGAGCCAGAACCACAGTTACCATGACACAACAGTCCTACTACTGCTAATCCTACTAAATATACCAGTATCACTAGTGATGCACCTGCCATGTTAAATATCACTAGTACCTGTAGCATACCTACCATGACACATACCAGTACCACTAATGCTAATCCTAATAAATATACCAGTATCACTAGGGATGCATCTGACATGATACATACCACTAACACCAGTACCACAGTTTCCATGACAAATACCAGTACCACTACTGCTAATACTACTAAATATACCATTATCCCAAGTGATGCACCTGACATGTTAAATACCACTAACACCAGTACCACAGTTACCATGTCTCATACCAGTACCACTACTGCTAATCATACTAAATATACCAGTATCATTAGTGATGCACCTGACATGATCAATACCACTAACACCAGTATTACAGATGCCATGACACATACCAGTACCACCAATGCTAATCCTACTAAATGTACCAGTATCACTAGTGATACACCTGCCATGGTAAATACCACTAGTACCCGTACCATAGCTACCATGACACATACCAGTACCACTAATGCTAATCCTACTAAATATACCAGTATCACTGGGGATGCACCTCCCATGTTAAATATCACTAGTACCCATGCCATAGCTACCATGACACATACCAGTACCACTAATGCTAATCCTACTAAATATGCCAGTATCACAAGGGATGCACCTAACATGATAAATACCACTAACATCAGTGCCACAGTCACCATGACTTGGAAGCAGCAGTCCTACGGCTACCAAGTCACATACCTGCACCATTACTGCTAATCCTACTAAATATACCAGTATCACTAGGAATGCACCTCCTACGTTAAATAACACTAGAGCCAGAACCACAGTTACCATGACACATACCAGTCCCACTACTGATAATCCTACTAAATATGCCAGTATCATGAGTGATGCACCTGCCATGTTAAATACCACTAGTGGCTGTACAATAGCTACCATGATGCATACCACTACCACTAATGCTAATCCTACTAAATATACCAGTATCTCTAGGGATGCACCTGACATGATAAATACCACTAACACCAGTACCACAGCTACAATGACACATACCAGTACCACTGCTGCTAATACTACTAAATATACCATTATCCCTACTGATGCACCTGACATGATAAATACCACTAACACCAGTACCACAGTTACCATGACACATACCAGTACCACTAATGCTTATCCTACTAAATACACCAGTATCACTAGCGATGCACCTGATATGTTAAATCCCACTACAACTAGTACCATGGTTAACATGTCATATACCAGTACCACTACTACTAATCCTACTAAATTTACTATTATCATTAGTGATGTACCAGCCATGTTAAATAGCACAAGCAGTAGTCCTACTGCTACCAAGTCACATAACAGTATCACTACTGCTAATCCTACTAAATATACCAGTATCCCTAGTGATGCACCTGACATGTTAAATCCCATTAAAACTAGTACCACGGTTACCATGTCACATACCAGTACCACTACTGCTAATCCTACTAAATATACAAGTATCACTAGTAATGTACCAGCCATGTTAAATAGCACAAACAACATTACCACAGCTAACAAGTCACATTCCAGTACCACTACTGCTAATCCTACTAAATATACCAGTATGCCTAGTGATGCACCTGACATGATAAATACCACTAGCACTAGTACCACAGCTATGACACACATATCAGTACCACTACTGCTAATTCTTCTAAATATACCAGTATCACGTGTGATTCACTTGCCATGGTAAATCACTAGCGCAAGTACCACAGCTACCATGACACATACCAGTCCCACTACTGATAATTTTACTAAATATACCAGTATCACTAGTGATGCACCTGCCATGCTAAATACCACTAGTACCCATACCATAGCTACCATGATACATACCAGTACCACTAATGTTAATCCAACTAAATATACCAGCATCTCTAGAGATGCACATAACATGTTAAATACCATAAACACCAGTACCACAGTTACCATTACACATAGCAGTAACACTACTGCTAATCCAACTAAATATACAAGTGTCCCTAGTGATGCACCAGCTATGTTAAATTGCTCGAACCACAGTACCACATCTACCAAGTCACATACCAATACCACTACTGCTAATCCTGCAAAACATACTAGTATCACTAGGGATGCCCCTCCAATGTTAAATACCACTAGCGCCAGTACCACAGTTACCATGTCACATACAAGTACCACTACTGCTAATCCTACTAAATATACCACTATCCCTAATGATGCACCTGCCATGTTAAATATCACTAGCACCCATACCATAGCTACCATGACACATGCTGGTACCACTAATGCTAATCTTACTAAATATACCACTATCACTTGGGATGCATCTGACATGTAAATACCACTAACTCCAGTACCACAGTTACCATGACACATACCAGTACCATGACTGCTAATCCTACTAAATATACTAGTATCACAAGTGATGCACCAGCCATGATAAATTCCATGAGCAGTAGTACCAAAGCTAACATTTCACAAACCAGTAACACTACTACTAATCCTACTAAATATAATAGTATTCTTAGTGATACACCTGACATGTTAAATACCACTAGCAGCAGTAGGACAGTTACCATGACAAATACCACTACCACTACTGCTAATCCTACTAAATATACCAGTATCACTAGTAATGCATCTGCCATGTTAAATACCACTAGTACCGGTACCATACCTACCATGACACACATCAGTACCACTAATGCTAATTCTACTAAAAATTCCAGTATCAATAGAGATGCACCTGACATGTTAAATAACACTAGCACCAGTACCACAGCTACCATGACACATACCAGTACACTACTGATAATCTTATTAAATATACGAGTATCACTAGTGATGCTCCTGCCATGTTAAATACCACTAGCACCAGTACCACAGCTACCAAGAAACATACCAGTCCCACTACTGCTAATCCTACTAAATACACCAGTATCACTAATAATGCACCTGCCATGGTAAAAACCATTTGTACCAGTACCACAGTTACAATGACACATACCAGTCCCACGACTGCTAATACTACTAAATATACCAGTATTACTAGTGATGAACCTGAAATGTTAAATATCGGTAGTACCAGTACCACAGCTACCACAACACATTCCAGGTCCACTACTGCTAATCCTATTAAATATACCAGTATAGCTAATGATACACCTGCCATGTTAAATACCACTAGTCCCACACCATAGCTACCATGACACATACCAGTACCACTAATGCAAATCCTACTAGATATACTAGCATCACTAGGGATGCACCTAACGTGTTAAATACCACTAAAACCAATACCACAGTTACCAATACACATACCAGTACCACTACTGTTAATCCAACTAAATATACTAGTATCACTAGTGATGTATTAGCTATGTTAAATAGCACGAGCCGCAGTACTACAGCTACGTCACATACCAGTATCACTACTCCTAATCCTACTAAATATACTAGCATCACAAGGGATGCACCTCCCATGTTAAACACCGCTAGCAACAATACCACAGTAACCATGACACATAACAGTCCCACTACTGCTAATCCTACTAAATATACCAGTATCACTAGTGATGCACCTGCCAGGTTAAATACCACTAGTACCCATACCAGAGCTACCATGACGCATACCAGTACCACTAATGCTAATCATACTAAATAAACCAGTATCACTTGGGATGCACCTGACATGTTAAATACCACTAACAACAGTACCACAGTTACCATGAGACATACCAGTACCACTACTGCTAATCCTACTACATATATTTAGTATCACCAGTGATGTACCTGCCATGTTAAATAGCACAAGCAGCAGGACCAAAGCTACCAAGCCACATACCAGTACAACTATTGCTAATCTTATTAAATGTATCAGTATAACTAGAGATACACCTGCAATGCTAAATATCACTAGCACCAGTACCACTGTGACAATGACACATACCAGTACCACTACTGATAATCTTACTAAATATACCAGTATCACTAGTGATGCAGCTGTCATGTTAAATACCACTAGCACCAGTACCATATCTACCATGGCACATACCAGTTCCACTACTGCTAATCCTACTAAATATCCCAATTACTTATGATGCACCTGCCATGGTAACTACCACTACCATCAATACCAGAGTTACCATGACATATACCAAGCTCACTACTGCTAATCCTACTAAATATACCAGTATAACAATTGATGCACCTGCCATGCTAAATATCACTAGAACCTGTATCATACCTACCATGACACATAATATTACCACTAATGCTAATTCTACTAAATATACCAGTATCACTAGGGATGCACCTGATATTTTAAATACCATGAACACCAGTTACTATGACACATACCAGTACCACTACTGTTAATTCTACTAAATATACTAGTATCACAAGTGATGTACCAGCCATGTTAGATAGCACAAGCAGCAGTACTACAGCAAAGAATTCACATACCAGTGCCACTACTGCTAATCCTACTAAATATACTACTATCACTAGGGATGCAACTCCCATGTTAAATACCACTAGTGCCGATACCACAGTTACCATGACACATACCAGCCACACTACTGCTAATCCTACAAAATATACCAGTATCCCTAGTGATGCACCTGCCATGGTTAATACAACTAACACCAGTACCACAGCTACCATGAAACATACCAGTCCCACTACTGGGAATCCAACTAAATACACAAGTATCACTAATGATGCAACTGCCATGGGAAATACCACTAGCACCAGTGCCACAGTTACCATGACTCATACCAGTCCCACTACTGCTAATCCTACTAAATATACCAGTATCACTAGTGATGCACCTGCCATGTTAAATACCAGTAGTACCAGTACCACAACTGCCATGACACATATCAGTCACACCACTGCTAACCCTACTAAATACACCAGTATCACTAATGATGCACCTCCCATGTTAAATACCACTAGAGCCAGAACCACAGCTACCATGACACATACCAGTCCAACTACTGTTAATCCTACTAAATATACCAGTATCACTAGTGATGCACCTGCCATGTTAAATATCACTAGTACCTGTGTACCATACCTACCATGACACATACAAGTACCACTAATGCTAATCCTACTAAATAAAACAGTATCACTAGGGATGCACCTGACATAAAAAATACCACTAACACCAGTACCACAGTTACAATGACACATACCAGTACCACTACTGCTAATCCTACTAAATATATTAGTATCAGTAGTGATGTACCTGCCATGTTAAATAGCGCAAGCAGCAGTACCACTGCTACCAAGTCACATACCAGTACCACTACTGCTAATCCTACTAATTATACCAGTATCACTAAGGATGTACCTCACATGTTAAAAACCACTAGAGCCAGAACCACAGTTACCATGACACATACCAGTCCCACTACTGATAATCCTACTAAATATACCAGTATCCCTAGTGATGCACCTGCCATGTTAAATACCACTAGTACCTGTACCATAGCTACCATGACACATACCACTACCACTAATGCTAATCCTACTAAATATACCAGTATCACTAGGAATGCACCTGACATGATAAATACCACTAACACCAGTACCACAGTTACCATGACACATACCAGTACCACTACTGCTAATACTACTAAATATACCATTATCCCTAGTGATGTACCTGACATGATAAATACCACTAACACCAGTACCACAGTTACCATGACACATACCAGTACCACTAATGCTAATCCTACTAAGTATACCAGTGTCACTAGTGATGCACCTGACATGTTAAATCCCAATAAAACTAGTACCACGGTTAACATGTCATATACCAGTACCACTACTGCTAATCCTACTAAATTTACTATTATCACTAGTGATGTACCAGCCATGTTAAATAGCACAAGCAGCAGTCCTACTGTAACCAAGTCACATACCAGTACCACTACTGCTAATCCTACTAAATATACTAGTATCACTAGTGATGTACCAGCCATGTTAAATAGCACAAACAGCAGTACCACAGCTAACAAGTCACATACCAGTACCACTACTGCTAATCCTACTAAATATACCAGTATGCCTAGTGATGCACCTGACATGATAAATACCACTAGCACTAGTACCACAGCTATGACACACATATCAGTACCACTACTTCTAATTCTACTAAATATACCAGTATCACTTGTGATGCACCTGTCATGGTAAATACCACTAGCAGAAGTACCACAGCTACCATGACGCATACCAGTACCACTACTGATAATCTTACTAAATATACCAGTATCACTAGTGATGCACCTGCCATGTTAAATACGACTAGCATCAGTACCACAGCTACCATGACACATACCAGTCTCACTATTGCTAATGCTACTAAATACACCAGTATCACTAATAATGCACCTGCCATGTAAAATCAGAACCTCAGTTACCATGACACATAGCAAGCCCACCAGTGTTAATCCTAATAAATATACCAGTATCACAACTGATGCACCTAGCATGTTAAATACCAGTAGGACCAGTGTCACAGCTACCATGAGACATACCAGTCCCACTACTGCTAATTCTACTAAATATACCAGTATCCCTAGGGATGCACCTGACATGTTAAACACCACTAACACCAGTACCACAGTTACCATGTCACATACAAGTACCACTACTGCAAATCCTACAAATTATACCATTATCCCTAGTGATGCACTTGACATGTTAAATACCACTAACACTAGTACCACAGTTAGCATGCCACATATGAGTACCCCTACTGGTAATCCTACTAAATATACCAGTATCACTAGTGATGAACCTGCCATGTTAAATAAATACCACTAACACCAGTACCACAGTTAGCATGTCACATATGAGTACCCCTACTGGTAATCCTACTAAATATACCAGTATCACTAGTGATGAACCTGCCATGTTAAATACCACCCGTACACATACCATAGCTTCCATGACACATACCAGTACCACTAATGCTAATCCTACTAAATATACCAGCATCAGTAGGGATACACCTGACATGTTAAATACCACTTACACTAGTACCACTGTTGCCATGTCACATACCAGTACCACTACTGCTAATCCTACTAAATATACTAGTATCACTAGTGAAGTACCAGCCATGTTAAATAGCACAAGCAGCAGTACCATACCTACCAAGTCACTCACCAGTACCACTACTGCTAATCCTAATAAATATACCAGTATCACTAGTGATGCACCTGCCATGGTAAATACCACTAGCACCGGTACCACAGCTACCAGGACACATATCAGTACCACTACTGCTAAACCTACTAAATATACTAGTGTCAATAGTGATGTACCAGCCATGTTAAATTGCACAAGCAGCAGAACCACTGCTACCAAGTCACATACCAGTACCACTACTGCTAATCCTACTAAATATACTAGTATCACTAGTGATTCACCTGCAATGGTAAATACCACTAGCACCAGTACCACAGCTACCATGACACATACCAGTACCACTACTACTAATCCTACTAAATATATGAGTATCACTAGTGATTCACCTGCATGGTAAATTCCACTAGCGCCAGTACCACAGTTACCATGACACATCCTACTAAATATACCAGTATCACTAGTATGTACTAGCCATGTTAAATAGCATGAGCAGCAGTACCACAGCTAAGAAGTCACATACCAGTACCACTACTGCTAATCCTACTAAATATACCAGTATCCCTAGTGATGCAACTGCCATGTAAAATACAACTAGTACCCATACCACTGCTACCAATTCACATACCAGTAACACTACTGCTAATACTACTAAATATACCAGTATCCCCAGTGATGCACCTGCCATGGTAAATACCAGGAGAACCTGTACCACTGCTACCAAGTCACATTCCAGTACTACTACTCCTAATCCAACTAAATATAATAGTATCACTAGGGATGCACCTAACATGATAAATACCACTAACACCAGTACTACAGTTACCATGACATATACAACTACCACTACTGCTAATCCTACTTAATATACCAGTATCACTAGTGATGCATCTGCAATGTTAAATACCGCTAACACCAGTACCACAGTTACCATGTCACATACCAGCACCACTACTACTAATCCTACTAAATATACTAGTATCACTAGGGATGCGCCTTCCATGTTAAATACCACTAGCACCAGTTCCACAGTAACCATGACACATACCAGTCCCACTACGGCTAGTGATGCACCTGACATGTAAAATACCAATAGCACCAGTATTACAGCTACCAGGACACATATCAGTACCACTACTGCTATTCCTAATAAATATATCAGTATCACTAGTGATGCATCTGCTAGGATAAATACCACTTGTACTCGTACTAGAGCTACCATGACACTTACCAGTACCACTAATGCTAATCCTACTAAATAAACCAGTATCACTTGGGATACACCTGACATGTTAAATACCACTAACACCAGTACCACAGTTACCATGACATATACCAGTACCAAAACTACTAATACTACTAAGTATACTAGTATCACTAGGGATGCAACTCCAGTGTAAAATACCACTAGCACCAGTACCACAGTTACCATGACACATTCCAGTCCCACTACTGCTAATCCTACTAAATATTCTAGTATCCCTAGTGATACACCTGACATGTTAAATACCACTAGCACCACTATCATAGTTACCATGAGACATACCAATACCACTACTGCTAATCCTATTAAATATACTAGTATCACTAGTGATCTAAGATCCATGTTAAATAACACAAGCAGCAGTACCACAGCTACCAAGTCACATACCAGTACCAATACTGTTAATCCTACTAAATATACCAGTAGCACTACGGATGCACCTGATATGATAAATACCACTAACACTAGTACCACAGTTACAGTGACACATAACAATACCACTACTGCTCATCCTACTAAATATACCAGTATAACTAATGATGCACCTCTCATGTTAAATGCCACTAGAGCCAGAACCACAATTACCATTACACATACCAGTCCCACTACTGCTAATCCTACTAAATATACTAGTATCACTAGTGATGACTCTGCCATGTTAAATATCACTAGTACCTGTAGCATACCTACCATAACACATACCAGTACCACTAATGCTAATCCTACTAAATATACCTGTATCACTAGGAATGCACCTGACATGATAAATACCACTAACACCAGTACCAGTTACTATGACACATACCAGTACAACTACTGCTAATACTACTAAATATACCATTATCCCTAGTGATGCACCTGACGTTAAATACCACTAACACCAGTACCACAGTTACTATGATACATACCAGTACCACTACTGCTAATCCTACTAAATATACCAGTATCACTAGTAATGCACGTGACATGGTAAATACCACTAGCACCATTACCACAGCTACCAGGACACATATCAGTACCACTACTGCTAATCCTACTAAATATACCAGTATCACTAGGGATGCACCTGACATGTTAAATACCACTAACACCAGTACCACAGTTACCAGGAGACATACCCGAATCACTACTGCTAATCTTATTAAATATACTAGTGTCACTAGTGATGTACCAGCCATGTTAAATCGCACAAGCAGCAGAACCACTGCTACCAAGTCACATACCAGTACCACTACTGCTAATCCTACTAAATATACTAGTATCACTAGTGATTCACCTGCAATGGTAAATACCACTAGCACCAGTACCACAGCTACCAGGACACATACCAGTACCACTGCTGCTACTCCTACTAAATATATGAGTATCACTACTGATTCACCTGCCATGGTAAATTCCACTAGTGCCAGTACCACAGATACCATGACACATCCTACTAAATATACTGGTATCACTAGTGATGTACCAGACATGTTAAATAGCATGAGAAGCAGTACCACAGCTAACATGTCACATACCAGTACCACTACTGCGAATCCTACTTAATATACCAGTATCCCTAGTGATTCAACTGCCATGTAAAATACAACTAGTACCCATACCACTGCTACCAATTCACATACCAGTAACACTACTGCTAATCCTACTAAATATACCAGTATCCCCAGTGATGCACCTGCCATGGTAAATACCACGAGTACCCGTACCACTGCTACCAAGTCACATTCCAGTACTACTACTCCTAATCCAACTAAATATAGTAGTATCACTAGGGATGCACCTAACATGATAAATACCACTAACACCAGTCCTACAGTTACCATGACATATACAACTACCACTACTGCTAATCCTACTAAATATACCAGTTTCACTAGTGATGCATCTGCAATGTTAAATACCGCTAACACCAGTACCACAGTTACCATGTCACATACCAGCACCACTACTACTAATCCTACTAAATATACTAGTATCACTAGGGATGCGCCTCCCATGTTAAATACCACTAGCACCAGTTCCACAGTAACCATGACACATACCAGTCCCACTACGGCTAGTGATGCACCTGACATGTAAAATACCAATAGCACCAGTATTACAGCTACCAGGACACATATCAGTACCACTACTGCTATTCCTAATAAATATACCAGTATCACTAGTGATGCATCTGCTAGGATAAATACCACTTGTACTCGTACTAGAGCTACCATGACACTTACCAGTACCACTAATGCTAATCATACTAAATAAACCAGTATCACTTGGGATACACCAGACATGTTAAATACCACTAACACCAGTACCACAGTTACCGTGACACATACCAGTACCAATACTACTAATACTACTAAGTATACTAGTATCACTAGGGATGCAACTCCAGTGTAAAATACCACTAGCACCAGTACCACAGTTACCATGACACATTCCAGTCCCACTACTGCTGATCCTACTAAATATTCTAGTATCCCTAGTGATACACCTGACATGTTAAATACCACTAGCACCACTATCATAGTTACCATGAGACATACCAATACCACTACTGCTAATCCTATTAAATATACTAGTATCACTAGTGATCTAAGATCCATGTTAAATAACACAAGCAGCAGTACCACAGCTACCAAGTCACATACCAGTACCAATACTGTTAATCCTACTAAATATACCAGTAGCACTACGGATGCACCTGATATGATAAATACCACTAACACTAGTACCACAGTTACAGTGACACATAACAATACCACTACTGCTCATCCTACTAAATATACCAGTATAACTAATGATACACCTCTCATGTTAAATGCCACTAGAGCCAGAACCACAATTACCATTACACATACCAGTCCCACTACTGCTAATCCTACTAAATATACTAGTATCACTAGTGATGACTCTGCCATGTTAAATATCACTAGTACCTGTAGCATACCTACCATAACACATACCAGTACCACTAATGCTAATCCTACTAAATATACCTGTATCACTAGGAATGCACCTGACATGATAAATACCACTAACACCAGTACCACAGTTACTATGACACATACCAGTACAACTACTGCTAATACTACTAAATATACCATTATCCCTAGTGATGCACCTGACGTTAAATACCACTAACACCAGTACCACAGTTACTATGACACATACCAGTACCACTACTGCTAATCCTACTAAATATACCAGTATCACTAGTAATGCACGTGACATGGTAAATACCACTAGCACCATTACCACAGCTACCAGGACACATATCAGTACCACTACTGCTAATCGTACTAAATATACCAGTATCACTAGGGATGCACCTGACATGTTAAATACCACTAACACCAGTACCACAGTTACCAGGAGACATACCCGAATCACTACTGCTAATCTTATTAAATATACTAGTATCACTAGTGATGTACCAGCCATGTTATATAGCACAAGCAGCAGTACCACAACTACCAAGTCACATACCAGTCCTACTACTGCTAATACTGCCAAATATACCATTATCACTAGTGATGCACCTGCCAGGTTAAATACCACTTGTACCAGTACCAGAGCTACCATGAGACATACCAGTACCACTAATGCTAATCCTACTAAATAAACCAATATCACTTGAGATGCACCTGACATGTTAAATACCACTAACACCAGTACCACAGTTACCATGACACATACCAGTACCACTACTGCTAATCCTGCTAAATATATTAGTATCACCACTGATGTACCAGCCATGTTAAATAGCACAAACAGCAGTACCACAGCTAACAAGTCACATACCAGTACCACTACTGCTAATCCTACTAAATATACCAGTATGCCTAGTGATGCACCTGACATGATAAATACCACTAGCACTAGTACCACAGCTATGACACACATATCAGTACCACTACTTCTAATTCTACTAAATATACCAGTATCACTTGTGATGCACCTGTCATGGTAAATACCACTAGCAGAAGTACCACAGCTACCATGACACATACCAGTACCACTAGTGATAATCTTACTAAATATACCAGTATCACTAGTGATGCACCTGCCATGTTAAATACGACTAGCACCAGTACCACAGCTACCATGACACATACCAGTCTCACTATTGCTAATGCTACTAAATACACCAGTATCACTAATAATGCACCTGCCATGTAAAATCAGAACCTCAGTTACCATGACACATAGCAAGCCCACCAGTGTTAATCCTAATAAATATACCAGTATCACAACTGATGCACCTAGCATGTTAAATACCAGTAGGACCAGTGTCACAGCTACCATGAGACATACCAGTCCCACTACTGCTAATCCTACTAAATATACCAGTATCCCTCTGGATGCACCTGACATGTTAAACACCACTAACACCAGTACCACAGTTACCATGTCACATACAAGTACCACTACTGCAAATCCTACAAATTATACCAGTATCCCTAGTGATGCACCTGACATGTTAAATACCACTAACACCAGTACCACAGTTAGCATGTCACATACGTGTACCCCTACTGGTAATCCTACTAAATATACCAGTATCACTAGTGATGCACCTGCCATGTTAAATACCACCCATACACATACCATAGCTTCCATGACAAATACCAGTACCACTAATGCTAATCCTACTAAATATACCAGCATCAGTAGGGATACACCTGACATGTTAAATACCACTTACACTAGTACCACTGTTGCCATGTCACATACCAGTACCACTACTGCTAATCCTACTAAATATACTAGTATCACTAGTGAAGTACCAGCCATGTTAAATAGCACAAGCAGCAGTATCATACCTACCAAGTCACTCACCAGTACCACTACTGCTAATCCTAATAAATATACCAGTATCACTAGTGATGCACCTGCCATGGTAAATACCACTAGCACCGGTACCACAGCTACCAGGACACATATCAGTACCACTACTGCTAAACTTACTAAATATACTAGTGTCAATAGTGATGTACCAGACATGTTAAATCGCACAAGCAGCAGAACCACTGCTACCAAGTCACATACCAGTACCACTACTGCTAATCCTACTAAATATACTAGTATCACTAGTGATTCACCTGCAATGATAAATACCACTAGCACCAGTACCACAGCTACCAGGACACATACCAGTACCACTACTGCTACTCCTACTAAATATATGAGTATCACTACTGATTCACCTGCCATGGTAAATTCCACTAGTGCCAGTACCACAGATACCATGACACATCCTACTAAATATACCGGTATCACTAGTGATGTACCAGACATGTTAAATAGCATGAGAAGCAGTACCACAGCTAACACGTCACATACCAGTACCACTACTGCGAATCCTACTAAATATACCAGTATCCCTAGTGATGCAACTGCCATGTAAAATACAACTAGTACCCATACCACTGCTACCAATTCACATACCAGTAACACTACTGCTAATACTACTAAATATACCAGTATCCCCAGTGATGCACCTGCCATGGTAAATACCAGGAGAACCTGTACCACTGCTACCAAGTCACATTCCAGTACTACTACTCCTAATCCAACTAAATATAATAGTATCACTAGGGATGCACCTAACATGATAAATACCACTAACACCAGTACTACAGTTACCATGACATATACAACTACCACTACTGCTAATCCTACTTAATATACCAGTATCACTAGTGATGCATCTGCAATGTTAAATACCGCTAACACCAGTACCACAGTTACCATGTCACATACCAGCACCACTACTACTAATCCTACTAAATATACTAGTATCACTAGGGATGCGCCTTCCATGTTAAATACCACTAGCACCAGTTCCACAGTAACCATGACACATACCAGTACCACTACGGCTAGTGATGCACCTGACATGTAAAATACCAATAGCACCAGTATTACAGCTACCAGGACACATATCAGTACCACTACTGCTATTCCTAATAAATATATCAGTATCACTAGTGATGCATCTGCTAGGATAAATACCACTTGTACTCGTACTAGAGCTACCATGACACTTACCAGTACCACTAATGCTAATCCTACTAAATAAACCAGTATCACTTGGGATACACCAGACATGTTAAATACCACTAACACCAGTACCACAGTTACCATGACACATACCAGTACCAATACTACTAATACTACTAAATATACTAGTATCACTAGGGATGCACCTCCAGTGTAAAATACCACTAGCACCAGAACCACAGTTACCATGACACATTCCAGTCCCAATACTGCTAATCCTACTAAATATTCTAGTATCCTTAGTGATGCTCCTGACATGTTAAATACCACTAGCAACACTATCATAGTTACCATGAGAGATACCAATACAACTACTGCTAATCCATTTAAATATACTAGTATCACTAGTGAGCTAAGATCCATGTTAAATAACACAAGCAGCAGTACCACAGCTACCAAGTCACATACCAGTACCAATACTGTTAATCCTACTAAATATATCAGTATCACTACAGATGCACCTGATATGATAAATACCACTAACACTAGTACCACAGTTACAGTGACACATAACAGTACCACTACTGCTCATCCTACTAAATATACCAGTATAACTAATGATGCACCTCTCATGTTAAATGCCACTAGAGCTAGAACCACAATTACCATTACACATACCAGTCCCACTACTGCTAATCCTACTAAATATACTAGTATCACTAGTGATGACTCTGCCATGTTAAATATCACTAGTACCTGTAGCATACCTACCATAACACATACCAGTACCACTAATGCTAATCCTACTAAATATACCTGTATCACTAGGAATGCACCTGACATGATAAATACCACTAACACCAGTACCAGTTACTATGACACATACCAGTACAACTACTGCTAATACTACTAAATATACCATTATCCCTAGTGATGCACCTGACGTTAAATACCACTAACACCAGTACCACAGTTACTATGACACATACCAGTACCACTACTGCTAATCCTACTAAATATACCAGTATCACTAGTAATGCACGTGACATGGTAAATACCACTAGCACCATTACCACAGCTACCAGGACACATATCAGTACCACTACTGCTAATCGTACTAAATATACCAGTATTACTAGGGATGCACCTGACATGTTAAATACCACTAACATCAGTACCACAGTTACCAGGAGACATACCCAAATCACTACTGCTAATCTTATTAAATATACTAGTATCACTAGTGATGTACCAGCCATGTTATATAGCACAAGCAGCAGTACCACAACTACCAAGTCACATACCAGTCCTACTACTGCTAATACTGCCAAATATACCATTATCACTAGTGATGCACCTGCCAGGTTAAATACCACTTGTACCAGTACCAGAGCTACCATGAGACATACCAGCACCACTAATGCTAATCCTACTAAATAAACCAATATCACTTGAGATGCACCTGACATGTTAAATACCACTAACACCAGTACCACAGTTACCATGACACATACCAGTACCACTACTGCTAATCCTACTAAATATATTAGTATCACCACTGATGTACCTGCCATGTTAAATAGCACAAGCAGCAGGACCAAAGCTACCAAGCCACATACCAGTACAACTATTGCTAATCCTATTAAATATATCAGTATCACTAGTGATGCACCTGTAATGCTAAATACCACTCGCACCAGTACCTCTACGACAATGACACATACCACTACCACTAATGCTAATCCTGCTAAATATACCAGTACTACTAGGGATGCACCTGAAATGATAAATACCACTAACACCAGTACCACAGTTACCATGACACATACCAGAACCACTACTGCTAATACTACTAAATATACCATTATCCCTAGTGATGCACCTGACATGATAAATACCACTAACACCAGTACGACAGTTACCATGACACATACCAGTACCACTAATGCTAATCCTATGAAATATATTAGTATCACTAGTGATGCACCTGACATGTTAAAATCCCACTAAAACTAGTACCACGGTTACCATGTCACATACCAGTACCACTACTGATAATCCTACTAAATATACTAGTATCACTAGTAATGTACCAGCCATGTTAAATAGCACAAACAGCATTACTACAGCTAACAAGTCACATACCAGTACCACTACTACTAATCTTACTAAATATACCAGTATGCCTACTGATGCACCTGACATGATAAATACCACTATCACTAGTACCACAGCTATGACACACATATCAGTACCACTACAGCTAATTCTACTAAATATACCAGTATCACTTGTGATTCACCTGCCATAGTAAATCTTTAGAGCAAGTACCACAGCTACCATGACACATACCTGTCTCACTATTGATAATCTTACTAAATTTAGTAGTATCACTAGTGATGTGTCAGCCATGTTAAATACCACTATCACCAGTACCAGAGCTACCATGAAACATACCAGTCCCAATTCTGCTAATCCTACTAAAACACCAGTATCAGTAATAATGCACCTGCTATAGTAAATACCACTAGCAACAGTACCACAGCTACCATGACACATACCAGTCCCACTACTGCTAATCCTATTAAATATACCAGTATCACTAGTGATGCACCTGCCATGTTAAATACCACTAGTACCCATACCATAGCTACCATGACACATACCAGTACCACTAATGCTAATCCTACTAAATATACCAGCATCTCTAGAGATGCACCTAACATGTTAAATACCATGAACACCAGTACCACAGTTACCATTACAAACAGCAGTACCAATACTGCTAATCCAACTAAATATACAAGTGTCACTAGTGATGTACCAGCTATGTTAAATTGCTCGAGCCACATACCAGAAACACTACTGCTAATCCTGCTAAACATACTAGTATCACTAGGGATGCGTCCCATGTTAAATACCACTAGCGGCACTACCACAGTTACCATGTCACATACAAGTACCACTACTTCTAATCCTACTAAATATACCACTATCCCTAGTGACACACCTGCCATGTTAAATATCACTAGTACCCATACCATAGCTACAATGACACATGCTAGTACCACTAATGCTAATCCTACTAAATATACCACTATCACTACGGATGCATCTGACATGTAAATACCACTAACTCTAGTACCACAGTTACCATGACACATACCAGTACGACGACTGCTAATTCTACTAAATATACTATTCATAGGTTCATAGGTTCATAGGTTTATACTAGGCTATCTGCCCCAAGGCATTTATAAGCCTAGCCCGAATTTTTGTGGCTTACGCCACCCCTTATATGAAAAAATACTGTACCCATTAGTTTGTTGTGCCTCTGTCCAGCAGTGACACAGAGATGATTCCCAGGGTAAACCTACGATCTCCCATCCACAGGTCAAGATTTCTCTTGAACAGAGCCAGCGAGGTGCTCTGCCTCACATGGACCGGGACTCTATTCCACAGCATAGGGAGTCTCTGAGTGATAAATCTATCCCTCCAGCACGTCCTATTTATATCCGTGCTAAGGTTTAAGTCACTTGCTCTAGTGGTTTTGGTGGATTTGGATTTTTTGAGGTGGAGCATGTTCATTAATTCCGGGTTGGACATGGCCTTGTATGTCAGGCACATGTCACCTCTGAGCAGATGGTATGCGACTGAATAGAGCTGGAGTTTCTTCAATCTGGCAGCATATGACAGATTTTGGAGTCCCTTTATCCTTTTGGTGAGAAACTTTTGGGGTCTCTCCAATTGCTGCAGATGTCGGGCGAGATACATCCCGAATGGGGCATTGTACTCGGTCATTGGTCTGATAAGTGAAGAGTACAGGGGAACAATGACCTCACTAGATCTGGATGTGAATCCCTTCATGATCAGGTGGGCAATGTAGAAGGTCTTTCTAACCACTTTAGCAACGTGAGTGTCAAAAGAAAGGCCACTGTCAACCTGGGTCCCCAGGTCCCTGATAACCTCTTCTGTGCTTAGTGGATTGCCACCTATATGGTAGCTTGGGGTTACCTTGTTTTTCCCGAAGGGTATGACTATACATTTTTTGGCGTTTAACTTCAGGCCATGACTCTGGCACCAGCTATCTGTTTCCGTGAGTCCCTTCTGAAGGATATCTGTGTCCGATGCACTTTCCACCATGGCGCCCAGTTTGCAGTCATCTGCAAACGTTGTCAGCCAAAGTCCTCCCATGTTGGCCTGTACTTCTGAGAAGTAGATGCCGAACAATAGGGGGCCAAGGACCGAGCCCTGTGGGACACCACTTGTGACCGGCTTGGAGTCTGACATAGCGCCAGCAACTCTAACCCTGTGGGTTCTGTCCTTAAGCCAGTTTGCAACCCATCTTGTGACATATGGGTTTACATTTAAGCTGGTAAGTTTTTCTACAATACCCGAGTGGGGTATTGTGTCCAGCCTTTGCAAGGTCAAGGTAGGCTGTATGGACTGCCTTTCCTCATCAATGGCCTTGGTGACTGTTTGAAGAAGTCGACCAAGTTCAAAGGCATGATCTTCCCTGGACAAGCCAAACTGGGTCGGGTCCAATGTCTGCAAGTCCCCTATATCTTTGTTTATGAGCTCCATTATGATCCTCTCCATAGCTTTGCAGACTAGACTTGTTAAGCTTATGGGGTGGTAATTACCAGGGTCCGTAGAGGCACCGCCTTTGTGGAGTGGGACCACAGTTGCTGTACACCACTCCTTGGGCACGTATCCTGTGGTAAGGCTGAGATTAAACAGCTGCCTTATGTGGGTTTAATTCCTCATTTAGCTTGTGTAGCACACAGCCGGGACACCATCCAGTCCCATTGATGCTGTGTTTTTAGCTTTAGAGAGCGCAGCTTTCCCCTGCATTTGAAATGTCTGGGAGGCTACACCGCTGGGATAGTTATCTCTCCTTTAGGGGGAGAGGGGTGAAGTTTGCACTGAACCTGTCTGCCAGTATGTTGGCAATGTCTGTGGGTTCAGTGATTTTTGTATCGTTTTGGACTAATTCTGAGAATATCTGGGAGTTTCCACCCAGGTTCCTAACATAGCTGAAAAAGGCCTTAGGATTGTCCTTTGAATCCATGGCAATTTTTCTCTCAAAATTGGCCTTAGTTGATTTTATGAGTGCTCGTATTTTTTTACTAATAATGGTCAGGGGTGACTTCCCTTTTATGGATTTTGTTCTTTCATGTAATAGCTTTCTCCTCTTATTGTAAAGTTTGTTAATGGCTGGGGTCCACCAGACTGGACGTTTGCCCTTTGTGGAAAGAGTCTTTGTTTTATTTGGGATTGCCTGATCCATGCAGTCCTGGAGGTGTTCATAGAAGGCATTTGTAAGGGCTTCTGCAGCTTGGGTTGTGGTTTCCACTGTCTCAGGGGCCTTGAAGGATACCACACCAGTCTTGAGTTGTGTGAAGTTTGCTTTAGAGAAGTTCTTCACTGTGGTCTTTTTTGTTTGGGGTGGGGGCGGGATGTGGATTTCCAGTGAGATTAGTTTATGATCAGATCTCACCAATGAGGGATATACTTCCGGTGTGGAGCATTTTGTCCCCATGTTTGTGATAATGAGATCTAGTATATTTTCTCCTCTCGTGGGAACAGTGACTAGCTGTTCCATGGCATATGAATTTATGAACTCCAGGAACCATTGGGCTAGAAAGTTGGGGCTTGAGTATTGTTCCCAGTCTATATTCGGGTAGTTGAAGTCACCCAATATGATGGTGTTTGGAGATACATTTATACCCTCCAGTGTCTTCAGGAAGGCTGTGTGGGGTTCCTGAGTTTGAGAGGGTGGCCTGTAGCATGCTACAATTTGTAGAGCAGTTTTGCCTATGGTTAGTTGCACCTGGATGGTTTCCGACGCTTCGTGCGTTGCCACCAACCTGGAGGTGTGGGTATCCTTTATGAATATGGATACACCCCCTCCTTTTGTGGTGTGATCCGGGTTTTGGGGCCGGAACGCATGATATGAGGTAAAACCTGATAGTGCCGGGGTGCTCTCAGGAGCCTTGAACCAGGTTTCAGTTACAGCACAGACATCGATGTTCTCCATACTGAGAAGGGCCTCGAGTGCGTGCATTTTGAGATTTAGACTTCTGGCATTGAGCAGCATTACCCTCAGTTTCTTCCCATTTTGTTTTCTAGGGTGGTAGGTTTAGAATTTGAGCCTTGCCTAAAAAGGCACTATGGGGTGGCAAGAGCCTTAGCCAATATCCAGAATCCCAGGGTGGCAGGTGCAAGCCGCCCTTGCGAAGCAGCGTGGCTTGTCAAGCATGTCATCCCAGGCAGACAGACACTGGATCCCCTTTGAATGACACCAGACATTAAGCCAATTGTTAAAGCTGATCATCTTGTCTCTATATTGTGGCATCATTCTTGGTGAAGGAAGGATACTGCTCAGGGTTAGGGTCATACCTGCCTGGGCTACATAATCAGAGAGCTCCTCTATGTCTCTTTTCATGTAGTCCAGGGAGGTGCGTCTCAGGTCGTTCACACCAGCATGGACAATGACTGTGTCATATTTGTACTTGCCGTGGAGTGACCCGAGTGCTTGTGTTATGTAGCGGATTATAGCGCCCGATAGGCAGCTTACTGTGACCCTCTCCTTGTTCAGCCTGGTGAGTGGGACGTCAGTGTGTCTGACTATGGAGTCACCTATGACAAGTATGTTTGGTGTTGTATTTGGCTTTAAGGGCTGTGACTGCTTTGCACACTGCTTTTGTGGTTTATGTGTTGCTTGTCGGGTGTCTTGAGGTAGCAGTTGTTTGGGTGTCTGCTTTGGAGGCCTCTGCTGTTTAGGTAAATTTTTACTCAGAGCCTCCGAGTATGTCTTTGTGTGTTTATATGTTTGATTCAGTGGTGTGGTAGCATTATGTGAGGCTGGTTTTGTGGTGTGTGTAGTTGCCTTCTCCTCCTGTCTGGTCTTGCCAGTCCTGAGTTGAGAGAGCTCAGCCTCCAGTTTGGCTAAATAGCTGCATCTCTCACAAGTATTTGTGTTATGTGGGAGGAGGAGAGGATTGTCTGTGTACATGAGGCAGTTATAACATTGCCTCAAGATTCCTAGATTCACCAGCTGGACCGGAGAGGAGATTGACAACTGACCTTTGGACATGCTAGAATAATATTGGGAATTCCTTAATAATTGAAAACAAGGGCCAGTGGGGAGTGAGGGTGTAGTGCTTTTAATTTTTAGTGCTGACTTATATAATTGCTTTAGTGAGCAAGTGCCAGGTAACTTGAGTGCAATGTGTTACAAGTAACTAAATGCAAAAATGACAAACAGTAACTTTCTTTCAAGTTAAACAAGGAAATAAGTGCAGTAAGCAATGCAGATATCACTAGTGATCCACAGATGCGCTGAGAAGCCACGTATTAGGTGGAATTAGCTTCCAGGGAAATAACAAGCAAAGAAACAACAAGCATATAAACAAAGCTAGATTCAGCAGGCCTGGATTTAGTCTGTGCTAGAGCAAACAAGGTGTACCAATTTCAGTAAGATACAGTTCAAATATTCAGGCACTATAAACCTTTAACCAGAAATTCCCAGCTCAGAAGGGCAGAGTCCAGCCTCTTCTCCCACAAGAGTGCACACAAGTGATGTACCAGCCATGATAAATAGCATGAGCAGTAGTACCAAAGCTAACAATTCACAAACCAGTACCACTACTACTAATCCTACTAAATATACTAGTATCCTTAGTGATGCACCTGACATGTTAAATACCACTAGCAGCAGTAGGACAGTTACCATGACAAATACCACTACCACTTCTGCTAAGCCTACTGAATATACCAGTATCACTAGTGATGCGCCTGACATGATAAATACTACTAACACCAGTACCACAGTTATCATGACACATACCAATACCACTAATGGTAATAGTACTAAATATACCAGTATCACTAGTGATGCACCTGCCATGGTAAATACCACTAGCACCAGTACCACAGCTACCATGACACATACCAGTACCACTACTGCTAATCCTACTAAATATACCAGTATCACTAGGGATGCACCTCCCATATTAAATATCACTAGCACCTGTACCATAGCTACCATGACACATACCAGTACCACTAATGTTAATCCTACTAAATATACCAGTATCACAAGGGATGCATCTGACATGATAAATACCACTAACACCAGTACCACAGTTACCATGACACATACCAGTACCACTAATGCTAATCCTACTAAATATACCAGTATCACTAGGGATGCACTCGACATGATAAATACCACTAACACCAGTACCACAGTTACCATGACACATGCCAGTATGACTACTGCTAATCCTACTAAATATACCAGTATCACTAGTGATGCACCTGCCATGGTAAATACCACTAGTACCTGTACCACTGCTACCAAGTCACATACCAGTACCACTACTGCTAATCCTACTAATTATACCATTATCACTAAGGATGAACCTCACATGTTAAAGACCACTAGCACCAGTTCCACAGTAACCATGACACATACCAGTCCCACTACGGCTAATCCTACTAAATATACCAGTATCCATAATGATGCACCTGCAGTATCCCTAGTGATGCACCTGACATGTTAAATACCACTAACACAAGTACCACAATTACCATGTCACATACCAGTACTACTACTGCTAATCCTACTAAATATACCAGTATCACTAGGGATGCACCTGCCATGTTAAATGCCACTAAAACCTGTACCACAGTTACCATGTCACATACCAGTACCATAACTGCTAATCCTACTAAATATACCAGTATCAGTACTGATGCACCTGCCATGTTAAATACCACTAGTACCCGTACCATAGCTTCCATGACACATACCATTACCACTATTGCTAATCTTACTAAATATACCAGCATCAATAGGGATACACCTGACATGTTAAATACTACTAACACCAGTACCACAGTTACCATCTCACATACCAGTACCACTGCTGCTAATCCTACTAAATATACCAGTATCACTAAGGATGCACCCACTATGTGAAATACCACTAGCGCCAGCACCACATCTATCATGACACATACTAGTACCACTGCTGTTAATCCTACTAAATATACCAGTATCACTAGTGATGCACCTGCCATGGTAAATACCACTAGCACCAGTACTACAGCTACCAGGACACATATCATTACCACTACTGCTAATTCTACTAAATATACTAGTATCACTAGTGACGTACCAGCCATGTTAAATAGCACAAGCAGCAGTACCACTGCTATCAAGTCACATACAAGTACAACTTCTGATAATCCTACTAAATATACCAATATCACTAGTGATTTGCCAGCCATGTTAAGTAGCATAAGCAGCAGGACCACCGCTAACAAGTTACATATCAGTACCACTACTGCTAATCCTACTAAATATACCAGTATCACTAGTGATGCACCTGACATGTTAAATACCACTAAAACTAGTACCACAGTTACCATGTCACATACCAGCACCCCTATTACTAATCCTACTAAATATACTAGTATCACTAGGGATGTGCATTCCATGTTAAATATCACTAGCACCAGTACCACAGTAACCATGACACATACCAGTCCCACTGCTGCTAATCCTACTAAATATACCAGTATCCATAGTGATGCACCTGACATGTAAAATACCAATAGCACCAGTTCTACAGCTACCAGGACACATATCAGTACCACTACTGCTAATCCAACTAAATATACCAGTATCACAAGTGATTCACCTGCCATGGTAAATACCACCAGTACCCATTACTGTAGTACTGGTGCTAGTGATATTTAACATGGAATGCATACCAGTACCACGGCTGCTAATCCTACTAAATATACTAGTATCACTAGTGATGTACCAGCCTATTGCTAGTGATATTGGCTAGTGCCAGTATCACTACTAATTCACCTGCCATGGTAAATACCACTAGTACCCGTTACTGTGGTACTGGTGCTAGTGATATTTAACATGGAATGCACATCCCTAGTGATACTAGTATATTTAGTAGGATTAGCAGTAGTGGTACTGGTATGCAACTTGTTAGCTGTGGTACTGCTGCTTATGCTATTTAACATGGCTGGTTAATCACTAGTGATATTAGTATATTTAGTAGGATTATCAGTAGTTGTACTGGTATGTGGCTTGGTAGCAGTGGTACTGCTGCTTGTGCTATTTAACATGGCTGGTACATCACTAGTGATACCAGTATATTTAGTAGAATTAACAGTAGTGGTACTGATACGTGGAGCTCTCAGATTATGTAGCCCAGGCCAGTATGACCCTGACCCTGAGCAGTATCCTACCCTCACCAAGAATGATGCCACAATACAGAGACAAAATGATCAGCTTTAATAATTGGCTTAATTTCTGGTGTCATTCTAAGGGGATCCAATGTCTGTCTGCCTGGGATGACATGCTTGACAAGCCACGCTGCTTCGCAAGGGATGGCTTGCACCTGTCACCCCTGCACTTCTGGATATTGGCAAAGGCTCTTGCCACCCCCATAGTGCCTTTTTTAGGCAAGGCTCAAATGATAAACCTACCGCCTTAGAAAACAAAAATGGAAAAAAACTAAGGATAATGCTGCTCAATGCCAGAAGTCTAAACCTCAAGATGCACGCCCTCGAAGCCCTCCTCAGTATGGAGAACATCGATGTCTGTGCTGTGACTGAAACCTGGTTCAAGGCTCCTGAGAGCACCCCATCACTATTCAGGTTATACCTCATATCATGCGTTCCGGCCCCAAAATCCGGACCGAACCACAAAAAGAGGGGGAGTATCCATATTCATAAAGGATACCCACACCTCCAGGTTAGTGGCAATGCTCAAAGCATTGGAGACCATCCAGGTGCAATTAACCATAGGTAAAACTGCCCTACATTTTGTAGCATGCTACAGACCACCCTCTCAAACTCAGGAACCCCACACAGCCTTCCTGAAGACACTGGAGAGTATGAATGTCTCTCCAAACACCATCATATTGGGTGACTTCAACTACCCAAACATAGGTTCATAGGTTCATACTAGGCTATCTGCCCAAGGGCATTTAAAAGCCTAGCCCATAGTTATGTGGCTTTTGCCACCCCTTTAGTTTGAATAAAAACTATGCCTATCATTTTGCTGTGCCTCTGTCAAGCAGTGACACTGAAGTAATCCCTGGGGTATATCTGCAATCTTCCATCCATTGGTCAAGATTCCTCTTGAACAAGGCCAGAGAGGTGCTCTGCCTCACATGTACCGGGATTTTGTTCCACAGCATAGGGAGTCTCTGGGTGATGAATCTGTCCCTCCAGCATGTTCTATTTATAACCGTGTCAAGGTTTAAGTCTCCCGCCCTTGTGGTTCTGAGGGATCTAGATTTTTTGAGGTGAAGTATATTCATCAAATCTGGGTTTGACATGGCCTTATATGTCAGGCACAGGTCACCTCTGAGCAAGTGGTATGAGACTGAATAGAGCTGGAGTTCTTTCAGTCGGGCAGCATAAGACATATTTTTGAGACCCTTTATCCTTTTGGTGAGGAACTTTTGGGGCCTTTCAAGCTGCAGCAGGTGTCTGGTCAGATACATTCCGAACGGGGCATTGTACTCAATCATAGGTCTAATGAGTGATGAGAACAGGGGGACAATGACCTCCCTTGATCTAGATGTGAATCCCTTCATGATCAGGTGGGTGATATAGAAGGTTTTCCTAACTACTTTAGCAACATGAGTGTCAAACGAAAGGCTACTGTCAACCTGGGTCCCCAGATCTCTGATGACTTTTTCTGTGCTCAGTGGATTGCCACCTATATGGTAGCTAGGGGTAACCTTGTTTTTCCCGAAGAGTATGACTATGCATTTTTTGGCGTTTAACTTCAGGCCATGGCTCCTCTCCATGGAACAACTAGTCACCATCCCCACAAGAGGAGAAAATATACTAGACCTGATCATCACAAACATGGGGACAAAATGCTCAACACCGGAAGTATATCCCTCATTGGTGAGATCAGACCATAAACTAATCTCGCTGGAGGTCCTCATCCCGCCCCCACCTGAAACAAAAAATTTAGATGGCCCAAATAGTTTAACATAGACTGGAAACATTACTCAAGCCCCAACACCCTAGCCCAAAGGTTCCTGGAGTTCATAAACTCAAATGCTATGGAACAACTAGTCACCATTCCCACAAGAGGAGAAAATATACTAGACCTGATCATCACAAACATGGGGACAAAATGCTCAACACCGGAAGTATATCCCTCATTGGTGAGATCAGACCATAAATTAATCTCACTGGAGATCCACATCACACCCCCACCCCCAGCAAAAACTACCACAGTGAAGAACTTCTCAAAAGCAAACTTCACACTTCTTAAGACTGGAGTGGTATCCTTCAAGGCCCCCGAGCCAGTGGAAACCTCAACCCATGCTGCTGAAACCCTTACAAATGCCTTCTACGAGCACCTCCAGGAATGTATGGATCAAGCAATCCCTAATAAAATCAAGACCCTTTCCACCAAAGGCAGGCGCCCGGTCTGGTGATCCCCAGCCATAAACAAACTCTACAACAAGAGGAGAAAGCTACTACATGACAGAGCAAAATCCCTGAAAGGGAAGGCATCTCTGATCAATACTAGCAAAAAACTACGATCACTCATAAAAATCATCCAAGGCCAACTTTGAGAGAAAAATCGCTAAAGACACAAAAGACAATTATAAGGCCTTCTTTAGCTATGTTAGAAACCTGGGTGGAAACTCCCAGATATGCTCAGAATTAGTCCAAAATTATACAAAAATCACTGAACCCACAGACATTGCCAACATACTGGTAGACAGGGTCAGTGCAAATTTCTCCCCTCCCTCCCCCCCAAAAGGAGAAATATCTATCCCAGCAGAGTGTAGCCTCCCAAACATCTCAGATGCCCAGGTGAGAGCTGCTCTCTCTAAAGCAAAAAACCCAGCATCAATGGGAGCGGACGGTGTCCCCGGCTGTGTGCTACACGAACTCAGTGAGGAACTAAACCCACACATAAGGCTGCTGTTTAATCTTAGCCTTATTACAGGATACGTACCTAAAGAATGGTGTACGGCAACTGTGGTCCCACTCCACAAAGGCGGTGCTTCTACGGACCCTGGAAATTACCGCCCCATAAGCTTGACGAGCCTTGTCTGCAAAGCTATGGAGAGGATCATATTGGAACTCATAAATAAAGACATTGGGGACCTACAGACACTGGATCCTACCCAATCTGGCTTTGTCAAGGGCAGATCCTGCCTCTTGAACTTGGTCGACTTTTTCGAAACAGTCACTAAGGCCATTGATGAAAGTAAGGCAGTTCACACAGCCTACCTTGACCTAGCAAAAGCGTTCGACACAATACCCCACTCGGGCATCATAGAAAAGCTAATCAGCTTAGATGTAAACCCATATGTCACAAGATGGGTTGCAAACTGGCTCAAGGACAGAACCCACAGGGTTAGAGTTGCTGGTGCCATGTCAGACTCTAAGCCGGTCACGAGCGGAGTCCCACAGGGCTCAGTCCTGGGCACCCTCTTGTTCGGCATTTATTTTTCTGAAGTGCAGGCAAACATAGGGGGATTGTGGCTGACAAAATTTGCAGATGACTGCAAACTGGGCGCCATAATTGACACTCCATCAGACACAGACATCCTCCAGAGAGGTTCCATAGAAATGGATAACTTGTGCCAGAGCCACGGCCTTAAGCTAAATGCCAAAAAATGTATAGTCATACCCTTTGGGAAAAACAAGGTAACCCCTAATTACCACATAGGTGGTAATCCATTAAACACAGAAGAAGTTATCAGGGACCTGGGGACCCAAGTTGACAGTAACCTCTCTTTTGACACTCACATTGCCAAAGTGGTTAGGAAGACCTTCTACATTGCCCACCTGATCATGAAGGGATTCACATCCAGATCAGGAGAGGTCATTGTACCCCTGTACTCTTCACTTATCAGACCAATGATTGAGTACAATGCCCCACTCGGAATTTACCTTACCCGACACCTGCAGCAGTTGGAAAGATCCCAAAAGTTCCTCACCAAAAGGATAAAGGGGCTCAAACATATGTCATACGCTGCCCGACTGAAGAAACTCCAGCTCTATTCAGTCGCATACCGTCTGCTCAGAGGTGATCTGTGCCTAACATACAAGGCCATGTCCAACCCGGAATTAATGGACATGCTCCACCTCAAAAAATCCAAATCCACCAGAGCCACGAGAGCAAGAGACTTAAACCTCAGCACGGATATAAATAGGATGTGCTGGAGGGACAGATTCATCACCCAGAGACTCCCTATACTATGGAACAGAATCCCAGTCCATGTGAGGCAGAGCCTCTCACTGACTCTGTTCAAGAGTAATCTTGACGAGTGGATGGGAGATCATAGGTTTACCCCGGGAATCATCTCTGTTTCACTGCTGGACAGAGGCACAGCAAACTAATGGGTATAGTATTCTCATCCTAAGAGGTGGTGAAAGCCACACACACTCTGGCTAGGCTTATAAATGAACTAGGGCAGATAGCCTAGTATGAACCTATGAACCTATGAACCTATGAACCAGAGCTACTATGACACATACCAGTACCACTGCTGCTAATCCTACTAAATATACCAGTATCACTAGGGATGCACCTGACATGTTAAATACCACTAACACCAGTACCACAACCATGACACATACCAGTACCACTACTGCTAATTCTACTAAATATACTAGTATTACTAGTGATGTACCAGCCATGGTTAATAGTACTAGTACCTGCACCATAGCTACCATGTCACATACCAGTACCACTACTGCTAACCCTACTAAATATAACAGTTTCTCTAGTGATCCACCTGCCATTGTAAATACTACTAGTACCCGTACCATGCTACCAAGTCACATTCCAGTGCCACTACTGCTAATCCTACTAAATATGCCAGTATCACTAGTGATGCGCCTGCCATGGTAAATACCACTAGTGCCTGCACCATTGCTACCAAGTCACATACCAGTGCCACTACTGCTAATCCTACTAAATATGCCAGTATCACTAGTGATGCACCTGCCATGGTAAATACCACTAGCACCAGTAGCACAGTTGCCATGACACATATCTGTACCACTGCTGCTAATCCTACTAAATATACCAGTATCACCAGTAATGCATCTGCCATGGTAAATACCACTAGCACCAGTACCAGTACTGATAATCTTGCTAAATATACCAGAACCACTAGTGATGCACCTGACAGTTTAAATACCACTAGCACCAGTGCCACAGCTACCATGATGCATATCAGTACCACTACTGCTAATCCTACTAAATATACTAGTATCACAAGTGATGCATCTGACATGATAAATAGCACTAAAACCAGTACCACAGTTACCATGACACATACTAGTAACACTACTGCTAATCCCACTAAATATACCAGTATCACTAGTGATTCACCTGCCATGTTAAATAGTACTGGCACCAATACCACAGCTACCATGACACATACTAGTATCACTACTGCTAATCCTACTAAATATACCAGCATCACTAGTGATGCACCTGCCATTAAATACCAGTATCACCAGTACCACAGCTACCATGGCACATACTAGTCCCACTACTGGTAATCCTACTAAATATACCAGTATCACTAGTGATACTCCTGCCATGTTAAATGCCACTAGTACCCATACCAGAGCTACTATGACACATACCAGTACCACCGCTGCTAATCCTACTAAATATACCAGTATCACTAGGCATGCACCTGACGTGTTAAATACCACTAACACCAGTACCACAGTTACCATGACACATACCAGTACCACTACTGCTAATTCTACTAAATATACTAGTATCACTAGTGATGTACCATCCATGGTTAATACTACTAGTACCTGTACCATAGCTACCATGCCACATACCACTACCACTACTGCTAATAGTGCTAAATATAACAGTTTCTCTAGTGATCCACCTGCCATGGTAAATACCACTAGTACCTGTACCACTGCTACCATGTCACATACCAGTGCCACTACTGCTAATCCTACTAAATATGCCAGTATCACTTGTGATGAACCTGCCATGGTAAATACCACTAGCACAAGTAGCACAGTTGCCATGACACATATCTGTACCACTACTGCTAATCCTACTAAATATACCAGTATCACCAGTGATTCACCTGCCATAGTAAATACCACTAGCACCAGTACCAGTACTGATAATCTTACTAAATATACCAGTATCACTAGTGATGCACCTGGCATGTTAAATACCACTAGCACTAGTGCCACAGCTACCATGACACATATCAGTACCACTACTGCTAATCCTACTAAATATACTAGTATCACAAGTGATGCATCTGACATGATAAATAGCACTAAAACCGGTACCACAGTTACCATGACACATACTAGTACCACTACTGCTATTCCTACTAAATATACCAGTATCACTAGTGATTCACCTGCCATGTGAAATAGTACTGGCACCAATACCACAGCTACCATGACACATACTCGTATCACTACTGCTAATCCTACTAAATATCCCAGCATCACTAGTGATGCACCTTCCATGTTAAATACCATTATCACCAGTACCACAGCTACCATGGCACATACCAGACCCACTACTGGTAATCCTACTAAATATACCAGTATTACTTGTGCTACTCCTGCCATGTTAAATGCCACTAGTACCCATACCAGACCTACTATGACACATACCAGTACCACTGCTGCTAATCCTACTAAATATACCAGTATCATTAGGGATGCACCTGACATGTTAAATACTACTAACACCAGTACCACAGTTACCATGACACATACCAGTACCACTACTGCTAATCATACTAAATATACCAGTATCACTAGTGATGCACCTGCTATGTTAAATACCACTAGTACCCGTACCAGAGCTACCATGCCACATAACAGTACCACTAATGCTAATCCTAATAAATAAACCAGTATCACTTGGGATGCACCTGTCATGTTAAATACCACTAACACCAGTACCATAGTTGCCATTACACATACCAGTACCACTACTACTAATCCTACTAAATATACTAGTATCACTAGGGATGCACCTCCCATGTAAAATACCACTAGCAGCAGTACCACAGTTACCATGACACATTCCAGTCCCACTACTTCTAATCCTACTAAATATTCTAGTATCCCTAGTGATGCACCTGACATGTTAAATACCACTAGCACCCGAATCTCAGTTACCATGACACATACCAATACCACTACTGCTAATCCTATTAAATATACTAGTATCACTAGTGATGTACCAGCCATGTTAAACAGCATGAGCAGCAGTACCGCAGCTACCAAGTCACATACTAGTACCACTACTGCTAATCCTACTAAATATACCAGTATCACTAGTGATTTACCAGCCACGTTAAATAGCATAAGCAGCAGTACCACAGCTAACAAGTTGCATACCAGTACCACTACTGCTAATCCTACTAAATATACCAGTATCACTGGGGATGCACCTGACATGATAAATACCACTAACACCAGTACCACAGTTACCATGACACATACCAGTACCACTACTGCTAATCCTACTAAATATATCAATATCACTAGTGATGTACCTGCCATGGTAAATACCACTAGCACCAGTACCATTGCTACCATGACACATACCAGTACCACTACTGCTAATCCTACTTAATATACCAGTATCACTAGTGATGCACTTGCCATGGTAAATACCACTAGCACCAGTACCACTGCTACCATGACACATACCAGTACCACTTCTGCTAATGCTACTAAATATACCAGTATCACTAGGGATGCACCTTCCTAGTTAAATATCACTAGTACCCATACCATAGCTACCATGACACATAGCAGTACCACTTCTGCTAATCCTAATAAATATACTAGTAGCACTAGTGATGCAACTGTTGCATCACTATCACCAGTACCACAGCTACCATAACACATAGCAGTACCACTACTGATAATCTTACTAAATATAACAGTATCACTAGTGATGCACATGCCATGTTAAATACCACTAGTACCCGTACCATAGCTACCATGACACATACCAGTACAACTACTGCTAATCCTACTAAGTATACCATTAGCACTAGTGATGCAACTGCCATGGTAAATACCACTAGCACCAGTACCACAGCTACCATGACACATACCAGTACCACTACTGATAATCTTACTAAGTTTACCAGTATCACTAGTGATGATCTTGACATGTTAAATACCACTAGCACCAGTACCACAGGTACCATGAACCATACCAGTCCCACTACTGCTAATCCTACTAAATACACCAGTATAACTAATAATGCACCTGCCATGGTTAATACCACTAGCACCAGTTCCACAGTTACCATGACACATACCAGTCCCGCTACTGCTAATACTACTATATATACCAGTATCACTAGTGATGCACCTGCCGTGTTAAATACCAGTAGCAACAGTATGACAGCTAACATGACACATACCAGGCCCACTACTGCTAATCCTATTAAATATACCAGTATCACTAATGATGCACCTGCCATGTTAAATACCACTAGTACCCGTACCATAGCTACCATGACACATACCAGCACCACTAATGATAATCCTACTAAATATACTAGCATCACTAGGGATGCAGCTAACATATTAAATACTACTAACACCAGTGCCACAGTTAGCATTACACATACCAGTACCACTACTGCTAACCCTACTAAATATGCCAGTATCAGTAGTGATGCACCTGCCAGGTTAAATACCACTAGTACCCATACCAGAGCTACCAGTACTTCTACTGATAATCTTAATAAATATACCAGTATCACTAGTGATGCACCTGCCATGGTAAATAGCACTGGCACCAATACCACAGCTACCAAGTCACACAACATTACCACTACTGCTAATCCTACTAAATATACCAGTATCACTACTGATGCACCTGCCATGTTAAATACCAGTATCACCAGTAACACAGCTACCAGGACACATACCAGCACCACTAATGGTAATCCTACTAAATATACCGGTATCACTAGTGATACCCCTGCCATGTTAAATGCCACTAGTACCCATACCAGAGCTACCATGACACATACCAGTCACACTAGTGCTACTGCTTTCATATTAAATACCAGTAAAACCAGTACTACATGTACCATGACATATAGTACTACTCGTGCAACACCTGCCATGATATGTTTCAGTCTCACCAGTGCTATAGCTACTAGGTTAAATACAATTAGCACCAGTACCACATCTATCATAACACATACCATTCTGACCAGTGCTAGAGCTTTCATGTTAAATACCAGTACCACCAGTACCATATGTACCATGACACATATACCATTTTTGCCACATCTACCATGACACATTTCAATCTCACCAGTGCTACAACTACTGTGATGAACACCAATAACAAAGGCAATAATTTCATGGGTAATTACTGGGTAGCTGATCGGTGAGATCATGTGGATGCTAGCCAGTACAGTTTCCACTAACTGCTAGTATTTTCCATGATGGCATATGCTAATAAAATCAAAAATGGGGGATATAGTGGCACAAAATCACAGTTACTCAAGAAATAATGCACCAATCACCAAAACAGCTCACTTCCATGTAAAATCCTAGTTTAATAACACGATTCACAAATAACAATGAAGCAAGGCATAAAAGCTTGGAGTCACTGCGTTTTCATTTCTACACTTCATCAGATGCTGAATGATTCAATTAACAAATTCAAACCCCTTTGATAACATAACATCAATTAAGTGATAATGACACTTAATTTGAGCAAACCTTTAAAGATCCAAATAAAATAAGTGTCACTAATTAAAATATTTCATTGCAGTTCTTGCTGCTGGTAATGTTAAGACAAAATAAACAACTAAAATCAATAAAATATACATTGTGGAGATATAGTCCAATAACCCTAAACAACATATCTATTTTTAATTAAGCTTGTTAAAAAGTGTGGATATATAAATCGAGGTAACCTAAGGGGGTGGCGAAAGCCAACACATTGTGACTAGGCTTTTAAATGCCTTCGGGCAGAGAGCCTAGTACCTACCTATGAACCTATGTGTAAAAGCTTCATTCATAAAATATTTCATTCATGGAAACATGAGTAAATGTCAGTCAATACTATCATCTAGTGGCTGAAAAAGAAAATGCTTCAAAACAGCTCACTGCCCTGTGGGAGTGGTTACTGCCTTGAAACTGTAGTTTTATTGGCCATTTTGGGTCAATTCCAAACTCCTTGATCTCCCTCTCTTAAAACCCGATTGCCTCATGGTTTTGGCATCTTTTCAGACTTGTTGGCTGTTGGGGAAGCACCCACCAAGAGGAGAAAACGCTGAGAGGAGAAAGGAGCCACTTTTGAGATTTTAAGTATTTTTCTTCAGATTATTTGCTAAGTTTTTCTGCATAGCCGCCTACTTTGAGCATTTTCTGGCTTGTTAAACTTGATTTCTGCATTGGTAACTGTATTTAGAACACAAGCTAGAGCTGTTTACTGAATTTCCTGTTTGCACTTATTTTTAAAATCATTTTTTTCTTAAAACTTGCATTTTATCTTTTTCTGGCCTAGCACTCAAGTGTGGGGTCATCTACTGCACTGTTATAACTTGTTGATACTTGTGAACCTCTGCTATCTTTAAAAAAACAAAAAAACAAAAAAACTTGCTTTTTTCTCACTTTTCTGAGATTTAAAAAAGTTCAGTTACAGGCTTGCTGTTCTGAACTGTTTGTAAGTTTCTTGGAGGCCATTTTTTGCTTGGGCTAAAGGGAAGTCTCTCTGTTCATCAGTGGCAGTGGTAAACATTGAGCAGCCTGCCTGCCCCTGTGGGAGTGGTTACTGCCTTGAAACTGTAGTTTTATTGGCCATTTTGGGTCAATTCAAAACTCCTTGATCTCCGTCTCTTAAAACCCTCTCTTGCACGGTTTTGCACATTTTTGTGCATAGTGCAAGAACGGGCAGTGCCGCCAAATTGGGTTTAAACTATTCCTGGCTCCACGAAGTCTGCTCTTCACTTTTTCCCTTAGAACTGCTCTATCTCTCAAATTAAACACCATATTCTCATTCTAAGGCCCTTTACTGGTCCAAATAAGTAATCGTACAAGTTAGCACTATTAAACCATAAGCACTACTTACTCTTATACTCTCTACGATTACCTTGACCCCTATTGGTCTGTTTTAATTCAGTTTCCCTATATTACTCTAGCATGTCCAAAGGTCAGTCAATGTTTTCCTCTCCAGTCCAGCTGGTGAATCTGGGAATTTTGAGGCAATGTTACAACTGTCTCATGTACATGGACAACCCTCTCCTCCTCCAAACAGGTTCAAATATATGTGAGAGATGCAACCATATAGCCAAACTGGAGGCTGAGCTCTCTCATCTCAAAACTGGTGAAACCAGTCAGGAGGAGAAGGTAACCTCACACAACACAATTCCAGTATCACATAGTCCCACCACATCAGTGAACCAAACACATAAATACACAAAAACATACTCAGAGGCTCTAAATAAAACTCTACCTAAGCAACAGAGACCTCCAAAGCAGACATCCATGCAAACCCTACCCCAGAACAAAACACGCACAACACATATCCCACAAAGTCAGTGTGCCAAGCAGCCACAGCCCTTAAGGCTGAATAACACACCTGGTACTCTTGTAATAGGTGACTCTATTGTCAGACACACTGATGTCCCACTCACCAGGCTGAACAAAGAGAAGGTCACAGTGAGCTGCCTGTCGGGTGCTAGGATCCGCCACATAACGCAAGCACTCAGGTCACTCCAAAGCAAATACAAATATGACTCAGTCATCGTACATGCTGGTGTGAATGACCTGAGACGTACCTCCCTGGACAACATGAAAAGAGACATAGAGGAGCTCTCTGATCATGTAGCCCAGGCCGGTATGACCCTGACCTTGAGCAGCATCTTATCCTCACCTAGAATGATGCCACAGTACAAAGACAAAATGATCGATTTTAACAATTGGCTAAAATTTATGTGTCATTCAAAGGGGATCCAGTGTCTGTCAGCCTGGTATGACATGCTTGACAAGCCACGTTGCTTCACTAGGGATGGCTTGCACCTGTCACCACTGGGCTTTCGGATATTGGCAAAGGCTCTTGCCACCCCCATAGTGCCTTTTTTAGGCAAGGCTCAAAAGTCAAACCCACCTCCATAGACAGCACAAAGAACAAGAAACTAAGGGTAATACTGCTAAATGCCAGAAGTCTTAACTTCAAGATGTACGCACTCGAAGCTCTCCTCAGTATGGAGAACATCGATATCTGTGCAGTGACAGAAACCTGGTTCAAGGCTCCAGAGAGCACCCCAGCACTACCAGGTTATACCTCATATCATGCTTTTTGGCCCCAAAACCCGGACCGAACCACAAAAGGAGGGGAAGTTTCCATATTTATCAAGGATATCCACACCTCCAGGTTAGTGGCATTGCACGAAGTATCGGAGATCATCCATGTGCAACTAACAGTGGGCAAGGCTGCTTTTCAGTTTATAGCATCCTACAGACCACCCTCTCAAAGTCAGGAATCCCACTCGGCTTTCCTGAAAACATTGGAGAACATGAAGATCTCTCCGAACACCATTATATTGGGTGACTTCAACTACCCAAACATAGACTGGGAGCACTACTCAAGCCCCAGCACCTTAGCCCAAAGGTTCCTGGAAATATAAACTCAAATGCTATGAAACAACTAGTCACCACTCCCACAAGAGGGGATAACATACTAGACCTGATCATTACAAACATGGGTACTCTATGCTCCATACCAGAAGTATATCCCTCATTGGTAAGATCAGACCATAAATTAATTTCACTGGATATCCACATCCCGACCTCACCCCAAACCCAGAAAACCACAGTGAAAAACTTCTCAAAAATGAACTTCTCACTTCTCAAAACCAAAGTGGAATCCTTCAAGGCCCCAGGGCCAGTGGAAACTATGGCCCAAACTGCAGAATCCTATATAAATGCATTCTACGGACATCTCCAGGAATGCATGGATCATGCTATCCCAAACAAAACCAAGACCCAATCATCCAAAGGCAGGCGTCCTGTCTGGTGGATCCCAGCCATAAATAAACTGTACAACAGAAGGAGGAAGCTACTACATGATAGAGCAAAATCCCTAATAGGGAAGGCAGCTCTGATCAGTACTAGCAAAATATTACGATCTCTCATAAAATCCTCCAAGGCCAGCTTCGAGAGAAAAATTGCACAGGACACTAAAGACAATCATAAGGCTTTTTTCAGTTATGTTAGGATCCTGGGATGCAACTCCCAGACTTGTTCTGAGTTTATTCTAAATGGCAAAAAATACACTGAACCCACAGACATCGCCAATATCCTGGCAGACAGGTTCAGTGCAAACTCCCCCCCCTCCCCCCAAAAGAGCAAGTATCTATCCCGGCAACGGGCTGCCTCCCAAACATTTCTGATGCTCAGGTGAAGACTGCCCTCTCTAAATCAAAAAACACTGCTTCCATGGGACCAGATGGTGTCCCAGGTTGCGTCCTACATGAACTCCAAGAAGAACTAACCCCTCAAATAAAACAGCTGTACAATCTCAGCCTCACTACAGGATATGTGCCCACAGAATGGCGTACAACAACAGTGGTCCCACTCCACAAAGATGGAGCCTCTACGGACCCTGGAAACTATCGCCCCATAAGCCTGACTAGTCTAGTCTGCAAGGCTATGGAGAGGATCATCATGGAGCTCATAAACAAAGACATTGGGGACCTACAGACACTAGATCCTACCCAATTCGGCTTTGTCAAGGGCAGATCCTGCCTTTTGAACCTGGTTGACTTCTTTGAAACAGTCACCAAAGCCATAGATGAAGGGAAGGTAGTCCACATAGCCTATCTGGACCTTGCAAAGGCATTTGACACAATACCCCACTCGGGCATCATAGATAAGCTATCCAGCTTAAATATAAACCCCTATGTCACAAGATGGGTCGCAAACTGGCTCAAAGACAGAACCCACAGAGTGAGAGTTGCTGGAGCCATGTCAGACTCGAAACCGGTCACAAGTGGCATCCCACAAGGTTCTGTCCTGGGACCACTCTTGTTCGGCATATACTTTTCCGAGGTACAGGCCAACGTGGGAGGACTATGTCTCACCAAGTTCACAGATGACGGCAAAGTTGGTGCCATAATCGACTCTCCAGCTGACACAAACATCCTTCAAAATGGTCTCACAGAGATGGATAACTGGTGCCAGAGCCATGGTCTTAAGCTAAATGCCAAAAAGTGTATAGTCATACCCTTTGGCAAAAACAATGTGCCCACAAATTACCACATAGGCGGTAACCCATTAAGTACAGAGAAAGTAATTAGGGATCTGGGGACCCAAGTTGATAGCAATCTCTCCTTTGACAACCACACTGCCAAAGTGGTTAGAAAGACCTTCTACATAGCCCACCTCATCATGAAAGGATTCACATCTAGATCAAGAGAGGTAATCGTGCCCCTTTATTCATCCCTCATCAGGCCTATCATAGAATATAATGCCCCTTTTGGGATGTACCTTACCCGACACCTGCAGCAATTAGAAAGACCCCAAAAGTACCTCACCAAGAGGATCAAGGGACTCAAGTAGATGCCATATGCTGCTCAGTTAAAAAAACTCCAGCTCTACTCAGTTGCATACCGCCTACTTCTAGGCGATCTATGCCTGACATATAAAGCTATGTCCAATCCAGAATTAATGGACATGATCCACCTCAGTAAATCTATATCCCTTAGAGCCACACGCTTGAGGGACTTGAACCTCAGCACAGAAATAAATAGAGCTTGCTGGAGGGACAGATTCATAACCCAGAAGCTCCCTTCGCTCTGGAATAGAATTCCAATTCATGTTAGGCAGAGCACCTCACTGAATCTCTTCAAGAAGAATCTTGATGAGTGGATGGGGGATCGTAGGTTTGTCCCGGGGATTACTTCCGTGTCACTATTAGAGAGAGGCACAGTAAACTAAACCTTAAAAAGGGCACAGTATACTCAAATCAAGGGGTGGCGTAAGCCAAACAAAATCGGGCTAGGCTTGTAATTGCCCCAGGGCAGATAGCCTAATATGAACCTATGGACCTAAAAAATACATCAATAAAATTGTATATATACATAAATTATAAATCTAAAACAATTCTAGAATTGCAACTCGTATATTAAATATTACACGACAAATATATTTTTATATATTTATATAAAATAAATAATGAATATTTATACGTACAAGGAAAAATTCACAGGATATGAGCTACAAAACATTGTTATATGCTATAATCTGGCAGCCCTTAATTCCACCTAAGGTGCAAGAGAAACATAATCATTCAAAACCTGGGAGCTTGTTGGCTTCTAAAATAATCTGCCAGTACAGTTCATGATACTCAACCCTAGTCTTCCAGGTACCCCCTAAATTCCCTAGAGATTTTCTCCAGGACAAAAAATAAAAATTTTGCTTTACAGCATTTCCATACATGTTTGTACACAGCATTATTTACGTTTTTGTTCTTAATATCGTTCATATGCTTGTAGAGTCACTTCTTTAATTTTCTCTCTTTTTTCCAACATAAAATGATGTACAATCCCACCACAAAGCTATTAAATCACCCCCATAGAGTCATGGAGTCACAATTATTATGTGTATCACTAGTTAACAGTCTATCCCTGGCCAACAAAAAAAGCTGTTCTGTATGTGCAATGTACTTACACTGAGGGCACATACCACATTTGTATGTGCAATATTTATTACGTCCAGGGAGACAAGGTGGCTGAAGCTCCATTTGGTTTTTAAGATTAAGACCTTTATGGAAAATCACTTTCAAAGATGAATCAAAAATAGCTCCTAGGTCAGAAAGCTTACAAAACCTGTCCCATTCATTTTCCAAAACATTTTTAATACTGTGGGCATCACTATTGTATTTAGCGACAAATGCTTATTCAAATTGTTGGGGGGGGGTCACATGTTGATGTTACATCTGTTGACATTACAGGAATCCCTGTCTCATGAACTGTACTGGCTAAATTACCTAAACTCTTACCCAATATAAGGGTAAATCTACCATTCCATTCTTTTATTTATTTTATTTATTTATTTACTTTACATTTGTTGACCAGGTTTGTCCGACTGAGCTAAGTAGCCCTTTTTCAGCGGAGGCCCAGGGAGAAAAGCTCCACATGTACTACAGATTACTATTTACAAAAATAAGTAAACAATCAACAACTGGCTTAAACAAAATATTCAAAGCAACATATACACAAAAAAAACAAGGATTTACTACAATAAACTATATATTATATAAGAAATCCCAATCCCTCAGAGCCACAAACCTTGTCATCACAATGAACAAAACATGCTGGAGGAATAGGTTCCTGACCCGGAGACTCCCAAGACTCTGGAATAGACTGCCCATACATGTCAAGCAGACCGCCTCTTTGGACCTCTTCAAAAGGAACCTTGATGACTGGATGGGAGATAGGAAATTCACCCCGGGAATCACGTCAGTCACCCTGCTAGACAGGGGTCCAGGGAAGTAAATATTGTGGGAAGAAATATCCAGGGAATTGTTATGGCTAGGCTTGTATAGGCCCTAGGGCCGATAGCCCAGTACCAACCTATGAACCTATGAAGCAATTATGTCTGTCAGATTTAGAATCCTTCATAATTCAGAAGGACTAACAATAGTTTTGTCATACAAGTAAAATGTTATATTATGTTGAGGTTAAAACTGAGGGTAATGCTACTCAATGCCAGAAGTCTAAACCTCAAAATGCACGCACTCGAGGCACTCCTCAGTATGGAGAAAATTGATATATGTGCAGTAACAGAAACTGGTTTAAGGCTCCAGAGAGCACCCCAGCACTACCAGGCTACAACTCATACCATACATTTCGGCCACAAAACCTGGACCGAAATACAAAAGGTGGGGGCATATCCATATTCATCAAGGATACTCACACCTCCAGGTTAGTGGCACAGCAAGATGCTTCAGAGATCATCCACGTGCAACTAACAATGGACAAAACTGATATTCAAATTATACCTTGTTACAGATCACCCACCTTGTCCCAGGACCACCACTCCACATTCTTGGAAACACTGGGAAACATAAAGATCCTATCAAACACCCTGATAATGTGTGATTTCAATTACCCAAACATTAACTGGGAGAACTACTCAAGTACAAACTCCCTTGCCCAACATTTCCTAGAGTTTATAAACTCAAACACCCTGGATCAACTGGTCAACACCCCCACCAGAGGTGACAACATATTGGACCTGGTCATCACCAACATGGGCAACTGTTTTTTCACACCAGAGGTCAACCCCTCACTGGTTAGATCTGACCATAAACTAATCACTCTGGATATCAACATTCCGCCACCACCCCCGGCCAAAGAAACCACCATGAAAAACTTTAAAAAGCAAACTTCACGTTACTTAAGACCAAGTTGGGAAGTTTCAAAGCCCCCATGCTAAAGGATAATGCTGTCCAAACTGCAAAATCCTTTACTAATGCACTCTATGGGCACCTACAAGAATGCATGGATCATGCTATCCCAAACATAACCAAGACTCACTCCTCCAAGAAAAGGAAACCAGTCTGGTGGACCCCTGCCATAAACAAGCTATACAATAGAAGGAGGAAACTAGTCCAGAAAAGAGTAAAATCCCAAGAAGGGAAGACATGCCTGATCAGTATCAGCAAGAAACTACATTCCCTCATAAAATCATCCAAGGTGAGCTTTGAAAGACAAATTGTCATGGACTCCAAAGATAACCACAAGGCATTCTTTAGCTATTTCAAGAATCTAAGTGGCAATTCTAAGATCTGCTCGGAGTTAGTGCAGAATGGCACAAAATACACTGAACTGACCAATATAGCCAACATCCTGGCAGACAGGTTCAGTGCAAACTTCAACCCCCTCTCACTCCAAAAAGGGCCCATATTGATACCAGAAGAATGTAGTGCCCCTGAAGTCACAGACGCTCAGGTTAAAACAGCCCTCTCCAAAGCCAAAAACACAGCATCAATGGGACCAGATGGTGTCCCAGGCTGCATCCTACATGAGCTCAAAGATGAACTAACCCCTTACCTAAACACACTGTTTAAACTCAGCCTCTCCACAGGCTACATGCCCACAGAGTGGCGCACAGCAATGGTTATTGCACTCCACAAAGGTAGAGCCACAACGGACCCCGGGAACTATTACCCTATAAGCCTGACTAGCTTGGCCTGCAAAGCTATGGAGCACATCATCATGGATCTCATTAACAGAGACACTGGAAACCTCCAAACAATTCACCCTACCTAGTTCAGCTTTGTTAAGGGCAGATCATGCCTCCTAAACCTGGTGGACTTCTTTGAGACAGTTACCAAGGCTATAGATGAGGGAAAGGTGGTCCACACAGCTTACCTAGACCACACAAAGGCGTTCAACACCATTCCCCAATGACATATTATAGACAAGCTCACCAGCCTGAACATAAACCCCTATGTCATGAGATCACTTGCCAACTGGATCATGGACAGAACCCATATGGTAAGAGTTGCTGGAGCTAGGTCTAACTCTAAACCAGTTACAAGTGTCATTCCCCAGGGCTCAGTCCTAGGACCCCTCCTGTTTGGCATATACTTCTCAGAGGTATAGGCAAGCACAGGAGGACTACGGCTGACCAAGTTTGCAGATGGCTGCAAACTAGGAGCTATAATTTACTCTCCAGCTGACACAGACATCCTCCAAAAGGGTCTCATTGAGACAGATACCTGGTGTCAAAACCATGGCCTCAAGCTAAATGCCAAAAAAGTGCATAGTCATCCCTTTATGAAAAAAACAAAGTATCCACAAATTACCACATAGGTGGTAGCCCCCTAAATACGGAAGATGTAATAAGGGATCTGGGGACCCAAGTAGATAGTAACCTCTCCTTTGATAATCACATTGCCAAAGTGGTTAGAAAATCCTACTATGTGGCCCACCTAATCACAAAAGGGTTTGCATCCAGATCGAAAGAGGTCATTGGGCCCCTCTATGCATCACTCATCGGATCCATCATAGAGTACAATGCCCCATTTGGGATGTACCTTACAAAACACCTGCAACAACTGGAAAGACCACAGAAGTACCTCACCAAGAGGATCACTGGTCTCAAGCAGATGCCCTATGCAGCTCGAATGAAGAAACTCCAGCTGTACTCGGTTGCATACTGCCTACTCAGAGGTGATCTCTGCCTGACATACAAGGCCATGTCCAACCCAGAATTGATGGACACGCTCCACCTAAAGAAAACCATATCCCCTTGAGCCACATGCTCTATGGATCTAAACCTCACCCCAACAATAAATATGATGTGCTGGAGGGATAGGTTCCTGTCCCAGAGACTTCCTATGCTCTGGAACAAGATTCCAATCTACATTAGGCAAAGCTCCTCACTAACCCTCTTCAAGAGAAACCCTGACGAGTGGATGGGAAACAGAAAGTTTACCCCAGGGATCACTTCAATGGCTCTGCTGGACAGAGGCACAGGGAATTAATCTAAGGGGGTGGCGAAAGCTAACACATTCTTTCTAGGCTTATAAATGCCTTCGGGCAGATAGCCTAGTACCTACCTAGGAACCTATGAACCTGTGCAGATAAGAATGCATGTAATGTGCTTAAGATAGAGAAGTTAATGTAAAACAAGGTGTAAAGAGTTAGAGAAAGCTACAAAGGTTGGGAGCAGATAGAGGTGTGCAGTTATGGATCCTTCAGCGGAAATAATTGGTCTTAGGGGAGGACCTAAAATATTCTTGTGTACTTTGGGTATGCCAAAAATAGAAGGCATACAAGGATTTTTGTTGTACAAAAAAGTCCAACAACCCCTCTAATAATAAATCATCTAGACATAGATGTACATGCTGATAAGCAATGTTAATCTCATTCTTTGAGACTCTGACATATTTACCACTATCATCAAGAATCTCTAACATTTTGGTTTCATACACTATGGTACTCATAACCACAGTTCCTCCCCCTTCTCAGTTTTTATGTATCAGGTTCATAGATTCATAGGTTTATAGGTAGGTACTAGGCTATTGGCCCTAGGGTCTATATAAGCCTAGCCAAACGGTACCTTAGCTTTTGCCAACCAAGAAAATATTTTCCTGTGCCCCTGTCAAGCAGAGCCACAGAAGTCATCCCCGGGGTGAATTTCCTATCTCACGTCCAATCATTAAGATTTTTCTTGAAGAGTGCTAATGAGGAGCTTTGTTTGATATAGATAGGTAGTTTGTTCCAGAGTATGGCATGTCTGTGGGACAGGAATCTATCCCTCCAGCATGTTCTGTTTATTGTGGTGACAAGGTTTAGGTCCCTAGAGCGTGTAGCTCGGAGGGATTGGGATTTCTTTACGTGCAGCATGTCCAACAGCTCTGGATTTGAAATAGTGTTGTATGTTAGGCAGAGATCGCCTCTGAATAGGCGATATGCGACAGAGTAAAGCTGGAGTTTTTTGAGACAGTCTGCATAGGGCTTCTGTTTGAGGCTAGTAATCCTCTTTGTGAGGTATTTCTGTGGCCCTTCCAGTTGTTGTAGATGTCTTGTGAGGTACATACCAAAAGGAGCATTGAACTCTATAATGGGTTTAATGAGTGATGAGCAGAGGGGAACAATGACCTCTTTTTTCCTGGATGAGAAACCTTTTGTGATGAGTTGTGCCACGTAAGAGGATCTCCTGACTACTGTGGCAATGTGATTATCAAAAGAGCGACTACTGTCCACCTGTGTCCCAAGGTCTCTTATCACACTTTCAGTGTTAAGTAAGACTACTGCCTAGGTGGTACTTCATGGGTACAGAGTTTTTACCAAAAGGGATGACAATGCACTTTTTGGCATTGAGCTTGAGGCCATGGCTTTGACACCAGACATCTGGCTCAGTGAAGCCCTTTTGTAGGATGTCCACATCATTAGGAGTTTTGATTATGATTCCTAGTTTGCAGTCATCTGCGAACTTTGTTAGCCAAAGACGTTCTGTGTTAGCCTGTACTTCAGAGAAGTAGATAGCGAACAGGAGAGGACCTAGGAGTGAACTCTGTGGTACTCCACTTGTCACTGGTCTGAAGTTGGATTTAGAGTCTGCTACTTTCACAGTGTGGGTTATGTCAGTGAGCCAGTTGGCAACCCATCTTGTGAAATAGGGATTTATACCTAGTTTAGTGAGTTTGCCTATAATTCCAGAGTGGGGGATAGTGTCAAAAGCCTTGGCGAGCTCTAGATAGGCTGTGTGAACCACCTTACCCTCATCTACGGCTTTGGTGACCTCTTCAAAGAAGTCTATAAGGTTTAGGAGACATGATCTGCCTTTTACAAACCCGAACTGGGTAGGGTCCAAAGTTTGGAGATTACCAGTGTCATTGTTTATAAGTTCCATGATGATACGCTCCATAGCCTTGCAGATCATGCTCGTCAGGCTAATGGGGTGGTAGTTCCCAGGGTCCGTGGTGGCTCCGCCTTTGTGGAGTGGGATAACCATTGCTGTGCACCATTCAGTGGGCACAAAGCCTGAGGTGAGGCTATGATTGAGCATGGTATTTAGGTGGGGTGCCAGTTCATTCTGTAGTTCATGTAGAACGCAGCCTGGGATGTTGTCAGGTCCCAAGGATACTGTGTTCTTGGCTTTGGATAGCATGTCTTTTACCTGTGCAGCCATGATTACAGGTACTTTGCATTCTTCTGGTATAGAGATGGGCCCTTTAGGGGATGAGAGAGAGGTAAAGTTAGCTCTGAACCTATCTGCCAGGATGTTGGCAATATCAGTTGGTTTTGTATATTTAGTGCCTTTGTGCTGTAACTTAGAGCAGGTCTGAGTGTTGCCATTGAGATTCTTGACATAGCTATAGAATGCTTTGTGGTTGTCTTTAGAATCAGTGGTGAATTTGTCTTTGTAACTAGCTTTGGAGGATTTTATGAGGGATCTCAGCTTCTTACTGAGGCTGACCACGGAGTTCCTCCAATCATGGGATTTTACTCTTTTTTACAACAGTTTCTTTCTTCTGTTGTACAGATTGATTTAGCAGGGGACCACCAGATTGGCTTCCTTTTTTTGGAGGATAGCATCTTGGTTCTGTTAGGGATTGTGCAATCCATGCACTCGTGTAAGTGCTTATAAAGTGAAATTCTGTAGGATTCAGCAGTCATAGCTCTATTGTCCGTCAGCATGGGTGTCATGAAGTTTGCCACTTCTGTCTTAAGAAGCATGAAGTTGGCTATGGAGAAATTTTTTTACGGTGGTTTCCCTAATGGGGGGGGGGGGAGTGGGATGTGGATATCTAGGGTAATTAGCTTATGGTCAGATTGGACCAATGAGGTGCTGACTTCAGGTGTGGAACACCGGTCACTCATGTTGGAAATGACTAGATCTAGGATATTGTTGCCCCTGGTGGGGGTGTCGATAAGTTGATCCAGGGCATTGAAGTTTATGAATTCCAGAAAGTGTTGAGAGAAGGAGTTGGCACATGAGTAGTTTTCCCAGTTAATGGTGGGGTAGTTGAAATCGCCCATTATTAGGGTGTTTGGGTGAACCATAATATTTTCCAGTACATCAAGAAAAGAGGAATGGGAATCCTGGGGCATGGTGCGTGATCTGTAGCAAGCTACAATTTAGATTGCAGTTTTGCCCAGAGTTAGTTGCACTTGGATAACCTTGGCTGCATTATGCTGAGCAAGTAGCCTGGAGGTGTGGATATCCTTAATGAATGTGGACCCACCTCTGCCTTTGGTGTTCCGTTCCAAGTTACATGGCCGAGAAATGTGGTATGAGTTATAGCATGGCAGTGCAGGGGTGCTCTCTGGAGCCTTGAACCAGGTCTCAGTCACTGCACAAATATCGATGTTCTCCATTTTAAGGAGTGTCTCAAGTGAGTGCATTTTGAGATTTAGACTTCTAGCATTGAGTAGTATCACCCTCAGTTTTTGCTTGCCTGTTCCTGTTATGGTGGTGAATTTGTCATTTGAACCTTGCCTAATAAAGGCACTATAGGGGCAGCAAGAACCTTAGTCAGTATCCGGAATCCCAGGGGTGACAGGTGCAGGCCATCTCTGGCAAAGCATCATGGTCTGTCGACCATGTCATCCCAGGCAGACAGATACTGGATCCCTTTAGAATGGCACCAGAAGCTTAGCCAATTGTTGAAGTCAGTAATTTTGTCCTTGTACTGCGGCATCATTCTCGGTGATGGCAGAATGCTACTCATGGCTAGGGTCATACCTGCCTGGGCTACAAGATCTGAGAGCTCTTCCATGTCTCTTTTCATGTAGTCCAGGGAGTCACATCTCAGGTCGTTCACACCAACATGGACAATGACCGTCATATTTGTACTTGTTGTGGAGTGACCTGAGTGCATGGGTTATGTGGCGGATCCTGGCACCCAACAGGCAGCTGACAGTAACCTTCTCCTTGTTTAGCCTGGTGAGTGGGACATCAGTGTGCCTGACTATAGAGTCGCCTATGACTAGTGTGTTGGGTACGTTGTTTTGCCTTACTGGCTGTGGTTGAGTGGCACACTGAGTCTGCCATATATGTGTCATTTGGGTTATCAGCAGTCTCTGTAACAATGAACAAGTAAAAGAAAACCAGCATCTTAAAATTGTATATCGCTGTTTTGACACTGTATTTTCTTATGTATTTTTAATTTCCTTGCATGCAGCAATTATGTTTTTAATAACTATTTTCACCAAACTGTACTGCTCCTCTTAAAAGCAGTATTATGCATCTGCACCCCTAGGGTGATTAGCTTGTGGTCTAATCTGACCAACGAGGAATTGACCTCTGGTGTGGAACATCACTTGCCCATGTTGGTAATGACCAGTTCTAGGATATTACTGCCACTGGTGGGGGTGTGGATAAGTTGATCCAAGCCATTGGAATTTTTGAATGCCAGAAAACGTTGAGCACAAAAGTTGGTACGTGAGTAGCTTTCCCAGTTAATGGTGGGGTAGTTGAAATTGCCCATTATTAGGGTGTTAGACTGTACCCTAATATTTTCCAGTGTATCAAGAAATGAGGAGTGGGAATCCTGGGGCATGGTGGGGGATCTGTAGCAAGCTACAATTTGCATTGCGGTCTTTCCCAGAGTTAGTTGCACTTGGATAATCTCAGATGCATTATGCTGAGCAACTAGCCGGGAGGTGTAGATATCCTTAACGAATATGGACACACCTCCACCTTTAGTGCTTCGGTCCTGGTTTGGTGGCCGAAAGGTGTGGTATGAATTATAGCCTGGTAATGCAGGGGTGCTCTCTAGAGCCTTGAACCAGGTCTCTGTCACTGCACAGATGTCGATGTTTTCCATTTTAAGGAGTGCCTCAAGTGAGTGCATTTTGAGGTTTAGATTTCTAGCATTAAGTAGCATTACCCTCAGATTTTGCTTGCTTGTACCTGTTACGGTGGTAAATTTGTCATTTGAATCTTGCCTAAAAAAGGCACTATAGGGGTGGTAATAGCCTTAGTCAGTATCCGGAATTCCCAGGGTGACAGGTGCAGGCCATCTCTGGCAAAGCATCGCGGTTTGTCGATCATGTCATCCCAGGCAGACAGATACTGGATCCCCTTAGAATGACACCAGGAGCTTAGCCAATTGTTGAAGTCAGTAATTTTGTCCTTGTACTGTTGTATCATTCTGGGTGATGGCAGGATGCTACTCAGGGCTAGGGTCATACCTGCCTGTGCTACAGGATCAGAAAGCTCCTCCATGTCTCTTTTCATGTAGTCCAGGGAGGTATATCTCAGGTCATTCACACCAACATGGACAATGACAGAGTCATATTTGTACTTGCTGTGCAGTGACCTGAGTGCATGCATTATGTGGCAGATCCTGGCACCTGACAGGCAGCTGACAGTAACTTTCTCCTTGTATAGCCTAGTGAGTGGAACATCAGTGTGCCTGACTATAGAGTCACCTATGACTAGAGTGTTGGGTACATTGTTATGCCTTATGGGCTGTGGTTGAGTGGTACACTGAGTTTGTGGGCTATGTGTCATTTGGGTTGGTTGGAAGGTGGAGGTTGCTTGCTTTTCTGCTTTGAAGGTCCCTGCTACTTGGATACATTTTTTTTTGAGAGCCTCCACGAATGTAGGTGTGTGTGTTTTATGTTTCTATGTGTGTGTTTTGGTGGTGTAGGTTTTGAGGGATTATGTAATGAGTGTGGTGTGGTACAAGTGTTTACTTTCTCCTCTTGACTGTGTACTCCAGTCTTGGGTGAAGAGAGCTTTGCTTACAGTTTGGTTATATAAGTGCTTCAGAGGTAATTATTTTTAATGTCCATCACTACACCCCTAGACAGATATTTGGATATTAAGTGGAAACATATTCCCTTAAATGATGCTAACAACTCTTTTATTATTAAATTGTGTACCTCATCGATAAGGGTGTCAGGATAACCTCTCTCAACATACATCTCAATTTATCACACTCTTTACTAAAATCCATATCATCAGAGGTCATTCACCTAGACCTGACAAATTGTCTTTAACTATGCTCTTTTTTTTTTTTGAGAGAAGGGGTGGGCACTATTATAATGTAGAAATGAATTTGAGTATGTGGGTTTCTGATACACTTTGGATTTAAATCCATCTACCACACCATTTTTCACTATCTCCTCAAATAATTCTATGACCACTCGACTGTTAGGTGTAACCATTGACAACCATCTTAACTTTGATGACCATATTAACTCTACTATTAAAGCTGTAAATAAAAAAGTTGGGCTGCTCTACAGAATTAAACCCTTCCTTACCCCAGTAGCGAGAAAAACCATTGCTCAAACCCACCTGATCTCCACCCTTTTTTATGCCTCAGCTTTATACACTAACTTATCTAAAAACAACATTTCCAAACTCTCTACCTGCTATCACAGTATAGCAAGATTCATTACTGCTACTCCCCTCAGAACTCACCACTGTCTCAACCTCAAACAACTAAATTGGCTAGAGCTAAATAACCACTTACTCTACCAACAATTACTCATCATTCATAAGACCCTTTACTACCCTGATGATACTCCTAGCCTGACAAAACTAATTTCACCTTATAAAAACCTAGCCACACTTCGCTCTGCCAATAAACTCCTAGTATCTGTTACTAAATCATACAATAAAGCTGGTGACGCATTATTTTCAAATTCCATAGGTAAAAACTGGAATCAACTCCCTCAAGAATTAACTAATCAAGGCTCTACTACTCTTTTCAAAAAACATATCAAAGAGCATCTTAAAACTCAATGGTTATGTCCTTGTACTAACCCCGACTAAAAACATGTCTCCATACACCTAATCTTCCTCCCCTTCCCTTACTGAGCTCCTAACTTACACTTTCAATTGTTGAGAGTCACATCTTAGAACTATGCCTTACTAATAATCTTTTTGTAACTTATTCCTACATTGTTTCCTTCTGTTTTATTAGTCTAACTATAGTACCATGCTTTTATTTATTCTCTTTTTTTTATTTCTACTTTTAATGTATTTTAAATTCTTTTGCAATTTCTCTTTTTCAACTTGTACATTTTTGTGCATATTAATTTTTTGTGATATATAATTGTTGCTTGCCTGTTCTGGAGCTTTTCTCCCCGGGCCTCTACTGTAAACGGATATATGTCCAGCTAGACTAGCCCGGTCAACAAATGTAAAATAAATAAATAAATAAATCTAAGGTTTTATCTATAGTTACATCTAGATAGTCAAGGGTGTTAGTACTAATATTATAAATAAACTTCAAAAAAATCTGTTGTGTTGGATATATATTCAAAAAACTCATTATATTTCTGCTCAAAGCCACTCCAAATAATGATGTCATTCAAAAATCATTTGTATAATACCCAACAATCTTTAAAAGTTGAGTTAAGAACAAAATTATGTTCCCAATACATTAAAATATAGTATGTTAGCATCATGTAAGGGAACATGTTTCAATTTAATCTCCAAATATCTGGCTAGGGGTACAGTGATGGACCATTCAGCTGAAACAATTGGTCTTAGAGGAGGATCTAAAATATTCTTGTGTACTTTGGAAATGCCAAAAATAGAAGGTATACGAGGAGTTTTGTTGTATAAAAAATGATGCATCCCAAAATCTAACAACCCTTCTAATAATAAGTTATCTAGACATAGATGTACACACTGATAAGCAATGTTAATCTCATTCTTTGAGACTCTGACATATTTACCACTATCATCAAGAATCTCTAACATTTTGGCTTCATATACTATGGTACTCATAACCACAGTTGCACCTCCCCTTGCCGGGTTTCATACCCTGACATATTTATTATTCCTGAGTGCAGTCAACAAATTTAACTCTTCATTAGTCAAATTAGGTGGAAACTTATTCCTAGGTAATCTATGTCTAAGCTCATTCTCAACCAACACTTCAAAATTCCTAATCTGGATGTGTAGCGGTGGGTTAAATGTACTTCACTTTGTGAGGGGGTCCCTATTGACAAAATTATCATTGTTACCATATAAAACCTGCAAGTTCTTCTTCCTTAAAAACAGTTTTAAATCAATAAAAACATTTGAAGTATTGGATTTTTTTTATGTGGTATAAAGTTAAAAACCTTTTGAAAACAAAGAAAATATATTTCATTAACTTCCAGTTCACTGTAGTTAAATATATTGTATCCTCTGTAGGTAACCTTGGGAGCACTCACTCTTTCCCCAGTCAAGTCATTTAAATCATCTGAAACATTTGAATCAATTAAGCCATTCAAAATTACCTCTGATACATGAAAACTGACAAGGGGTGGAACTGTGGTTATGAGTACCATAGTATATGAAGCCAAAATGTTAGAGATTCGTGACTTAATACAACTTTAATTGGATATTTAAATATGAAATGGCAGAAACTCAAAATTTAGGACAATTTTTGGACAGGCTGGCCACAGATGTGGATGATTTATCATCATTTAGGATAGAAGGGAGTGCCCTCCCCAATGAAGTTAGTTCTGAAAATACAGAAATGGAGCAACAGTTTGTAGAATTGGTCAATAGTACTAAGAAGGTGAGGTCTAATGTCTGGCACTGTAACCTTTTGAAGGCATATCTAAAATCTGAAATGGCCCTAGGGGATTGAGAATATATGTGGAACCAGGGGTAGGGACTTACAATCAGGAATTTATGAAAAAATGGTGCCAGATACAACAACTGGACTCAAAAAGCATATCAAAGCAATCCTGTCTGGGTTTGTGATTTGTGGAGTGGACTGGTAAGAGAAGTTTTATTTGAATTTATATTGCATTTGTTTTCACTATTTTTAACTGTTTGTAGGTAGGAAGAGATTGCTTATTACCAAGCTTCACTTTGATTTATATTTTGTTGTTTTACCTTTAGTTTCACTTTTGGTTGTGAGAAAGGGATGGGTTTTGGACAGACAAGCTCTAGCCACCACAAGGGGCTTAGACAGCTATAAATTTACACAGACTGCAGAGAGGAAAATTCTGAGCATATCAAAACAATCCTGCCTTGGTTTGTGATTTGCTGTGGAGTTGACTGGTAAGAGAAGTTTTATTTATTTTACTGTTAAAAGGAGGTGCGATTGCAAACTATAGTGAATATGAAATTACAACTTTTGTCTGGCTGGTAGAACTTGCATGGTCAGAAAAACTTTATTGTATTTTATTATTTAGTTGAATATTGCTGGTATAGTTTTTGTCATAGAATTTGATTTAAGTTCCTTTGAATTCTTTGATATTGACTTTGTGTATTTTTTTTTTCCTTTGCAATATTTTATTCAATTAAAGCTGAATATGGATTCCTTAAATAAGTATGCAATTAACTATTTGCTAATGCACAAGAATCTTGTACAGTGTAATAAATGCTATGCATATTTAAGGGTAACAGCTGATAACACTGGTGATCTTTGTTCCTCATGTCAAAAGTTGGATGATTTACTTACCATTGTTAGAAGTAAGTCTAGACGTGATGATGATTGCACTTGTGCAATTGGCATGGCTTGGAGAACTGTTGTTTCATATATTAATGACTGGACTGGTGCAATAAATAATGTTAGACACAGAGCAAATAGAACAGATTTAGGAAATGATGCATCTATTGTCTGCAAAAAACATTCAACTCCTATGAAACATGATGAGGCCCCTGAGAACTATGGAATTGTGGATACTAGTACTCAGCAATCTGAGGATCTGGTTTGTTTAGAAGCAAACAAAAAAAGAAAGAAAGGATGAAGTTCTCAACAAATAACAAGGAAGAAAAAGAAACTGACCAATGACTGTAAAGGAAAGAGAATACGTAGTAAAAAGGATTCTGCTTTATGTAACACACTGGTGACAGGGAATGAAGTTATCTGTCTATCAGAAAACCCTCAGTCTACTGAAAAAGGCATCACCTTTCCAATGGAAAAGGTAGAAAAAAGAGGCAAGGGGCAGGTGAAAAGGAGGAAGTCAAAACTGAACATGGAAGGATTGAAGAACGTTACCATAAGAAAAAAGAAGAGAAAGACAGATGTTGACTACATGGCTCAAGCTGTGGATTTACAATGCCAGCTGGATGAGCATTTAATACACAATGAAAACAGTGGAAGTAATAAAACTAACAGTGATGAAGATCTATCCTTCGTAAAAATTGATAGAGCAGAAGTGACTGTGTTAGAAGCTGAAGATTCTTCAGAGCTGGTCAGCAAAGATATTCTTGTAATTGGAGTTTCAGTTATTACAGGAAATGATACTTATATTTGCAGAGATGATAATGAACATCGAGTAGTGTTATGCTTGCCAGGAGCAAAAATAGAAGCTGTGGAACAAGCCTTGGAATGTCTTAATCTAAGGAAGTATGGATCTGTTTTATTCATGCTGGTACAAATTATGTCACCAAGAAAGATTCTCTGACTGTTAGTCGGGAACTGACAGCCCTACTAGATAGTATAGCTTGTACTGGTGTTAGGACGTATTTTTCACAAATCACCTACAGAAAGGATAGTCAGGTCACTGTGAATGAAAAGATTTTTTGGATAAACACCTACATGGAAAAAATGTCCTGTTTTAAAAAATGGAAATGTGTAGAGCATCCAAGCCTTGTTTTGGGCACATGTGTTCAGACAGGATGGTGTGCATTTGTCTAGATCAGGGAAGAGAATTTTTGCAGCAGATATTTTGTAATATTTGTCAAACACTAGCCAGGAGTTTTGCCAGGTCAGAAATGTAACAGTTCACAGATAGCAACATTTGATGCATCTCTGATGGTTGTTAATGCTAGGGGCATTAATAATAAAGTGTTTTTATTAGAAAATGTGCTATGTTCCTACAAAATTGATGTTGTTATAGTTTGTGAAACATGGTTAAAGAACAATGCTGGAAACCAGTTCTGTCAGGGTATAAATGTTTTTACTGTAACAGACATTCTAACAAACAATCAGGTGAAGGTTTTATGATAGCTATGAGACTTGTGATTATTACATGTTCAATGATAACACCAACATTATAGACTGTGTAACTGTGACAATAAAGACAACCCTGGGGCATATAACAATTGTTGGAGTGCACAGACCACCAAAGTCAAGTGCAGATGACCTAAAGGAATTCATACATTTCTTACATGAAACACAGGAGGGCAGAATAATATTAGCTGGGGACTTAAATTTACCAGAAACAGACTAGAATAATATTGATTCAATAACGTTAGTAAAAAATTTATTCACAGAGTATATTCAGGAACAAAAATGCTTCAGATTGTAAAAAAAAACTACCAGGGGATGGAAAATACTAGATATTGTTTATGTTCACAAAGAAATTACTGTAACTTCAAGACAAGTTTTACCACCATTGATGTGCAGTGATCATGGGGTCATAAAGGTTAATTTGTTGCTAGATAATTCTGCCAAACTGAAATCTAAGCCAATGCACAGAAGGTTAATTACACATTATAGGCAAGCAAAAAAGTTGCTATATAAAACTAACTGGAGTGAAATGTTCAGTGGAAAAACTGCAGATGGAATGTAGAATGTTTTGAACAAGAAATTGTGTGAGTGCAAAAAGTCAACAAAATATTTAAAATCAGGATCTAGGCATGTAACATCAGGGGGGTATATTGCCATAAGAACAAAATACCTGATTAAGGTGAGAGACAAAAAAATATCAGAAATGGAAGAGAGGTCAAACTACAACTTTGAAAACTGAAATAAATGAGCTGGGCAAACAGATTAAGCATAGTGTTAGACAAGATCAAGAAAAATTTGAAGAAAATCTAGATAAAGATATTAAGCATAACAGGAAACCTTTTTATAGATACATAAGATGTGGAAGGAGTAAAGATACACAAATTGATAAACTCTGTGCAGATTCTAAAATTTATTCTCAGACACAACAGATTATAAATATATTTACATAATCTTATGCAAAACAGTTTGGCTCCACAAAAGGTGCCCTAGTGACATCCAGGTAACCCCAGATACTGGAATCAAATTAGATTATATTGAAAATGAACTGTGCAAACTGGATCCAAACAAAGCGCAGTGAGGAGACGGAATAAGTAACCATGATTTGAGAACACTTAAGCAAGAACGTACACTACCATTACATCTATTATTCACTATGTGATATAAATATGGGGATATTCCTCAAGATTGGAGACATGCACTTATTAAACCTCTCTTTAAGGGAAAGGGGAGTAGAACAAACCCAGAATCATATAGACCCTTAAGTCTACTTTCATGTTGTGGAAAAATAATGGAGAAGCTAATATTGGATAAGTTATTGTCAGAACTGGATAGGTTGGGACATAAACCATACCAGCATGTATATGTTGAAAATAGATCTATTACCACCTGTAACATGATGTTCTATAACAATATAATAACAGCTATGAATGAAAAATTGTGCTGTGATGTGATTTATATTGATTTAACTTCAGCATTTGACAGGATCATGCACAAAAGACTGATCAATAAATTAGTACAACTAGGTATTGATGTACTGTTGATAAGATGGATAGCTGCATGGCTTACAAATAGGACATGGCAAGTATCACACAACAACTGGACAGGTGAAATCCTTGGTTACAGTCAAGGTGTCCCACAAGGCTCTGTACTTGGCCCTTACTTGTTTAGACTGCATCTTTCAGACCTTACTTTTTCATCTGAGGTGTTCTACAGTCTATATGCTGATAGCCTGAAATTGGGTAAACTGATTACAAGTGTTAGAGATAAAGCATGTCTGCAAAATAATTTGACTAAATTGACCATTTGGGCACAGGAGAATAATATGTTGATAAATACATCAAAAAGTAAGCATATGAGATTTGTGAGACATAAACTGAAAGGTGAATATTTAATACAGCATGCAGTGATTGAAACTGTAGACTCATTTAAGGACCTAGCATATGGGTAGATTCAGTTATGAGTTTTTCTAATCATATCAACCAATTGGCTAATGATAGTTATAGAACTATAGGTTGAATAAAAAGATTTATAAAGTCTAGGAAATCAAACATAATGAAGTCATTGTTTGTTGGTTACATTAGACCCAGACTTGAGTATGGAATAACAGTATGGAAACCCTATAGGAAAACAAGCATGAATAAACTGGAAAGAGTACAGCAGAAATATACTAAGGGCATCCATGGATGTGAAAATCTAAGTTATTATAAAAGACTAAAATATCTGACCTTGTACAGTGTCTCTTACAGATATTTAAGAGGAGATCTTATTCAGGTATATAGGGCATTTAGGGACGACTACCTCTGGGAATGTTTGGGGTTATCAAAAAGTACTAAAGAATAATCAGATAACCTATGTAGAAGATTCTATAGGAATGAGAAGTGTAATAATTGGTTCTCTGACAGAGTAGCTGATGCATGGAACAGACTACCAAATTACATCAAAGCAAGTACTAGTTTAGATATTTTTAAGAGTAGCCTGGACATTTATTATGGGAAGAAGTGTTTTGGCATATTGGCAAGCTAGAAGGGCTTTAATGTCCGTGCTTGAAACATTTGTATGTATTTATGTAAAAATGTTTATTAAGTTATTAGTAAAGTATTATGAGCAACAACAGAAAGAGTTAGCTTCCAAGCTTAATGAAAGTTATGAAAAACTGTTGGTCATGCCATGGAGACCAGTTATTTGGACAGATATGCCAATTATGTGAAATAAATAAACAGACATGAAAAAGAGTTACAGGAAAGAAAGACTAAGAAATATCAAAGAGACCTTAATGATTATAAAAAACAAACCACATACTCATGGAAGAAAATTAAGAGAACTGTTAGATTTATAGAACATTCAAAAAGCAATAATAGACCAAAAAGAAAGAGAGCTAGATCCATACTGAGAAAAAATGTCGATTTTTCCAGTAATTCTGAGCTGTCATCAGGGTATTCAAATACGGATACAGAAAATGAAGGACTGAAATCCCATACGGCGATTTCTCCCATAACCAAGAGATCGAGGGGCCCTTTAGAAGGGGAGGCAGAAAACACAAGCATAGAGGTGATGGAAAAAATATTCAACAAGATAATGGTAACATAGCTGATGGCTTTAATGTTCCTACTTAAGGGAAGTTGAAAATCAGTTAGTGGTTAACCTAACTGACTATCACTTTACAGAGTTGGAAATGAAGGTTTTGAATATAGGTTTGGGATTTGTACCTAGTACATATGTGTCACACTTTGATGTGGTTCAGGATTTAAAAAATTTTTGTAGAAACTTGAATTTAAAATATTTTTTTGCAGATAGACCCCAGGACACACTTCATAGGGAAGTTCAAAATTTTGATTTAAGAAATCCAACTTTCAACCACCATATAATGGGGTGGTTAAAGTATTTGAACAACAGATACTACATGAGTTACAAATAAACCAAAATGAGGTGTTCAAGCAAGACACGTATAATTTGACTAAAGGGGAAGAAATAGCCCTAAAGAATTTACAACAAAATAAAGGTTTGATTATCACAAGAGCAGATAAAGGGGGAGCCACAGTAGTGTGGAACAAAACCAATTATAACAAAGAAGTAGAGAAACATCTTAGTGATGGCACATCTTATTGCAGGCTTCCTAGGGACCCCACTAGGAGATTTAAAGAACAGATAGATGAAGTATTAAAACAGGCTGTTAGGGGCAGGGCTATTACTGAGGCCTTATCTATACAATTGAGGGTCGATGATCCTAGCTCTCAATATTTTTACCTAGTACCCAAAATCCATAAACAAGTGAATCCACCTCCAGGGCACACTATAGTGGCTGGCAGGGGTTCCCTGATAGAACCATTGTCTGAATACTTGGAATGCAAGCTGAAATCTTTGTTGATGCATGTTACAGCTCATATAAAAGATACCAATCAATTTTTGGTGCTCATGAATGATTTACAGATTTCTAAAGATACTTACATGGGCACATTGGATGTGTGTGCTTTGTACACTAGCATCCCTCATGAAGCAGGTATTAGAGCAGTGAATCACTGGATGGAAATGTCAGGCAAATATGATGAGGTAGAGTTGGAATTTTTGTTAACTTTATTAAGATTGGTTTCGGAGCATAATTCCTTCATATACAATAAAGAATGGTATCTACAGATAAAGTGTACAGCAATGGGTGCAACTTTTGCACCCATATATGCTGACCTTTTTATGGGTTTTTTGGAACGGGAGATAATTTACAGCAGTAAAAGCAGGTTTAAGAACAATCTCACAATGTAGCAGAGATACGGGGATGACTGTTGGGTCATTTGGGCAGGGGATACTTTGAAGTGGCATGAATTTGTGGAATATTTAAATACCAATGAATATGGCATATATTTTAGTGGCAATATTGATTTACATTCAGTGGAATTTTTGGATGTGAAAGTTATCAAAGCTAAGAATAGTACAATGGACACCACTTTGTATAGGAAACCTTTTTCCAAAAATTCAATATTGCATGCCAATAGTAGTCATCCTCACCACATAGTGAACAATATTCCTAAGGCCCAATTTACCAGAATAAGAAGGATTTGCTCCAACAAGGATGAATTTTGGATACAGGCAGAACAGCTTAAAGCAAGATTTTCAGCTAGGGGGTATGACCACAGAAAGACAGATAAAGCATTAAAGTAAGTGGAAGTCCAGTCTAGAAGTCAGTTATTAAAGGAAAAAGTACAAACAAATATTAAGCAAGATCAAATTAGGTTTATTACTAAGTATGGGTCTAATACATTCAATATTAGGCAGATTATTGCAAAACATTGGCATATACTTAAGTCCGATCCATATTTTGACACAGTGCTAGGAAATTATTGCAGTTTTGGTTTCAGAAGAGGCAGAAACATAGGTGAGCATTTGTCAAGCTTTAAAAAAGGGACACATAGAGGAACATAATCAATCCCAATGGCAGTGGGGATCACCTATTGTGGACATTGTATATATTGTAAACGTATATCTAAGACCAAATAGTTTATTTCTGTTAATGCATCAAAAGTGTATGACATTCATCATTTGATTGCATGTGCAACTGAAGGTGTAGTTTATATGGCAGTATGCCAATTTGGCTATTTTTATATAGGGCAAACATTTCTTACTTTTAAACAATGGATTGCTTTGCACATGAGTGACATAAATTGTCGCCGAAACAGAAGTACGTTATATTAACACATATTGGTGCACCCCACAGCACATTTTGTATTTTTGGGTATAGACAAAGTGGTAGGTGATAACCTACCAATAATGTATAAACAAAAAAAATTGTGAGAAAAGAAAGACAATGGATAGTTAATTTAGGTGTCTTCTTTAAAACTGGACTGAATGCTCATTGGTAAAAACATGTTAAAATTAATGGTAACTATATCTGAATGCACATAAGGACATTGGTTTGTTATAATAATGGTAGAGTACTATTATTTGATAGTTCTCAAATCAATGTAAATAATGTTGTTCAGTTATTTTCTTCCATGTGGTGCTGATGTTTTCAAGATAAATCGTTCACTGTTGCTTTAAATGAATATGTATGAAAGGAGGGGGAGGGCACTCCCTAACACATGCACTGATGACTCTAAGGCGAAACCTGGTTAGCTGGTGAGGTGACTTGACCTGTTAGCCATTAAAGTTGGCAAAGCATCTATTTCTGGACTTCTATGTTCTTTTTTCAGTTTGACTTTGAATTTGTTGTGCTGGTTTCTTCTGTGTAGTGTAATTTGCCAGTAGACTGGGCACTACATCACCAACCACCATGGTTTTGACTACATATATATATATATATATATATATATATATATATATATATATATATATATATATATGGGTCTACTTCTAAACACCGACACTGATTCCCGACACAAAACTCACCGACGCCAAATAACCGACAACACACAAACCCGACACAAACCCGACAACGCAAAACACCGAACACCAAATCACCGACACACGGAACGTAAACAACACGCGACACTACATACCATACACACTAGCCCTGACCCAAACCCTAACCCTAAGGTCCGACACTATCGCACACTTCACCTACCTGCACCCTAACCCTAACTCACTTACACACCCCTAGCCCAAGCTCCGACACTAACGTACACATCACCTACCTGCACCCTAACCCTAACTCACTTACACACCCCTAGCCCAAGCTCCGACACTAACGTACACATCACCTACCTGCACCCTAACCCTAACTCACTTACACACCCCTAGCCCAAGCTCTGACACTAACGTACACATCACCTACCTGCACCCTAACCCTAACTCACTTACCTGACCACTCCTACCTTCGTCACTATCGCACACTTACCGGGTCGCGATCGCAGATTACCCTTGTCGGTCTTTCCACTGTCGGCGAATCACCCTGTCGGTATACGTACCTGTCGGTCATCTGCCGTCGGTGATTTCCGCGTCGGGGAATCGGCGTTTCGGTCTTTTGAATGGGACCTATATATATATATATATATATATATATATATATATATATATATATATATATATACTATCCCAAATATTGATTTTTTTTCTCCTGCTCCTGCTACAGTCCTCATTTATTTTTATTTTTTATTTTTTATTTTACATTTGTTAACCGGGAAAGTCTGACTGGACACAGGTTCCTTTTCAGCGGAGGCCCAGGGAGAAAAGCTCCACAATACAGGACAGTACAAATTAGGATTTCATTTTCTTCTATAACTACAATTCAAGATGAAATATTCAGATATTAACATCTTCTTAACAGGACTATTTACAAGGACATAGCAGACTCATTTCAGCCTGTAGTCAAAAGTTTAACATTTCTGGTGGTCGGTTTATGCAGTACATTATACGATTGAGCGTAGGACAGAATTTGTGAAAAAAGTAGAAAAAACTTTTGAAGCAAATATTGGTAGTAAGGTTATTATGTGGTACATTTTTATATTAGAATTAGTACAGTATTAGAGAAAAAAAGTACAAAAAGTTTGAAAAGGAGTTCAGTCTGAAAAGCCCATTTGTTTTTGGTAGAACAGGTATCCATGGGTAACTAGAGGAAGTTATTGGTGAAACTTTAGAGATGAAGTGATGCATTCATGCAACAGTGCAGTGGTTGGGCTTAACCTGGGGTGACACAGGAGCCATGTCAGTTGTTTGAAAAGTGGCTTTTGAGAAGTTTTTTAAATTGGGATGTCCTAAGTTTGGGATTGATTAGATCTTCCATTTGGTTGGGAACAAGCTAGCAGCCTGTTTTTTTTTTTTTTTTTTTTTTTTTAAATTCACAAAAATCAACTTTGAAATTATGACACAGGGCACAAGTCTTTGCACATACGACATACTAGCATCTTACTACAGAGCTAACATTATGGAAAATACCCAGAACTTTCACATAATCAAAATCTATTTTTGTCTTAACAAGTGAGATACTCTCTGTTAGTAGCCATTTTAGGATTGGTTATCCTTTAGTTGTTATACGTTATTTCTGATGTCCTGCCGAGGTCATTTTGTATGGCTGACTTGTGGTTAAATGTTCTTCAGCCATGTTTAGTCAGCTGCACAGATAAAAGCCTACCTAGATGGTATAATTAAAGAAAAGATTTTTATATGGCTGAACCTGCAAGGCTGTGTGGTGAGGGTATATATTGGTGATGTCTGATGCTGGTGGCCCCTGTTTGGGGTGTTGTTTACCATGGAATGCAATTTCTCAAATTGACAACCATTTGGGTTTGATGAAGAACAGGAGGAAATAGCTGGAGTTGAAGAAGAATGGCAGGACCTCAAAACAGTGTGTGTGTGAGGATTACCGAACAAATAATCCACAAAAACGGCACTCTGAGGCAAAATACACATAAATAATCCAAAGAAAATGCCCAGGCCAGGAAATTGCAGACAGTTCAAAATATGTTTAATAGCAGGCAACACAGTACAGTAAGACCATAAAACATTGACAAACACTCACAAGCATTTTTCGTCTCTCAGTACATGACTTCATCAGATGCGGAAAGTGAGCACAAACAGCAGAGTATGGAATGCTCCTGCAAGTTGGGTATACGCTACATGTTTTCAGTTGTATGGTCTTACTTTATTGTGTTGTCTGCTATTAAATGTATTTTGAACTGTCCGGAATCTCCTGGCCTGGGCATTTTCTTAGGACTACAGAACAGATATGTGGCTGAGCCAGGTATGGAAATAAGGTACATAAGGAAAGCTTGTAGTGGAATGCAGAAGTTTAATAAGCCATAAGAAGAAAGAAGGAGTGCAGAAAAAGTGGGAAATAAAAAAGATGGACCAGGCTAGGAAGGAATACTGGTTGGTTAACAAAGAAACTAATAAAGGAGTTGCAATACCAAAGAGCAAGGCCTTGGCGGCACTCTACCAACTTCTGGAAAGTGACTCAGTAGATGGCACAAAGAAACTATTTCAGGTTGTAAAGCAAAGATAGAAAATAAAGATAGTCAGACAGACATCATAAGGGATGCCAGCAACAACCTGCTGACCAGTCCACAAAACATTAGAGGCAGATGGAAGGAGTATTTCCAGCAGGTACTGAATGATAAAAACCCCACAGAAGCTGTTCTGCCCCAGAAACAGCCTACAATGAGAGAGGAAGAGGAGCCCACCCTAGAAGAAGTAAGAACAGCACTAAGAAAGATGAAGTCAGGAAAAGCAGCAGGCTCAGATGAGGCCACAGCAGATATGATAAAGATGCTGGGTGAGATCATAGGATTGTAGGATCATAGGAGGTTACTAGGCTATTGGTCCTGAAGCCCTTATAAGCCTATCCAAGAGTTTAGTCCATGTTTAGACAAATCAGCACCCCATGCCCCTGTCCATCAGGGACATGGGTGGAATCCCAGGGGTAAATTTTCTGTTTCCCATCCAATTATCCAAGTTGTGTTTAAAAAGGGGTAAAGAGATACTCTGCTTGATGTGGAGAGGATGTCTTTTCCATAGATGAGGGAGTCTCTGGGACACGAATCTGTCCCACCAATATGTCTTGCTGATGTCACAGACCAGACTGAGGCCATGCATGCTGGTTACTCGAGTGGAGCTTGACTTGTGGATATGCAGCAGTCCCATCAATGTGGGGTCCATGAATGTCTTGTATGCCAGACAGAGGTTGTATCTGATTAGTCTGCATGAAACCGAGTAGAGGAACAGGGCTTTTAGTCTATCTGTGTATGGCAGATTTTTGAGACCCTGGGTTCTCCTGGTGAGGAACTCTTGTGGTCTCTCCAGCTGCTGCATGTACTTTGCAAGGTACATGCCGAAAGATGCATTGTACTCAATAATGGGCCTTATAAGGGAAGAATACAGGGATGTTATGACCTCCTTGTCCCTGGATGAGATACCCTTACTTATGAGGTGAGCCATGTATAAGGCTTTCCATACCACAAAAGCAACATGGTGGTCAAAAGTTAGGTTGCTATCAACCTGGGTGCCCAAATCCCTCACGACTGATTGAGTGTATAGGACATTGTTATTAATGTGATAATTTGTGGGGATGTCACTCTCCCCAAAGTGGATGCTGATGCATTTTTTGGTATTCACCTTGAGGCCATATTTCTGGCACCAGTCATTTGTCTGAGTGAGACCCTCTTGGAGGATGTCCACATCACTAGGGGAATTGATGACACCACCCAGCTTGCAGTCATCTGCAAACTTTGGTCAGCCTTAGCTCACTGGTTTTGGCCTGTACCTCAGAAAAGTATATCCCAATAACAGAGGCCCCACGACTGAACCCTGGGGTACACCGCTTGTTATGGGTCTACTGCATGTGGTGACTTCCCCTATTTTGACTAAGTGGGTTCTATCAGTGAGCCAGTTTGCTACCCATCTGTTAACATATGGATTGATGCCTAGTTGAAAGCGTTTACCTATTATGCCTGAGTGGGGAAAAGTTTCAAAGGCTTTGGCCAGATCAAAGTAAGTGGTGTGCATCATCTTCCCCTCATCCATGGCTTTGGTGACAGTCTCAAAGAAGTCGACCAAATTTGGCAGGCATGAACTCCCCTTGACAAAGCCAAAGTGAGTGGGATCAAGTGTTTGGAGGTTGCCAATATCCTTGTTAATGAGGTTCATTATAATCCGTTCCATGGCCTTGGAGATCAGGTTACTTAGGCAGATGGGTCTATAATTTCCCAGATCAGTGGAAGCACCACCTTTGTGTAAATAGATGACAGTATCTGTCCTCCACTCAGTTGGGATGGAGCCAGTGCTCAGGCTTTGGTTGAATAGGGTGCCTAATGGTGCTGCAAGTTCTTGCCTGAGTTCACGTAGGATGCAGCCTGGGATGTTATCAGGTCCCATAGAGCCTGTATTTTTTGCCTTTGAGAGAGCAGTGATGACCTGTTCCCTAGATATAAGGGGAAGGGGGCGGATACTGAGAATGTTCTGATTTACTGATGGGGGGACAGGGGGGTAAAGTTTTCAATGAATCTTTCAGCCAGCAAGTTTGCTATATCTATGGCATTTGTATATGTGGTGTCCTTGACCACCAGTTCTGAACAGATCTGGGTGATTCCTTTGAGGTTACAGACATATGTGAAGAAGGCCTTATGGTTGTCTTATGATTGACTTTATGACTGACATTATGATTGACATTATGATGTGACCAGTTTGGACTTGAAGTTTGCTTTTGAGGATTTCACTAGTGCTTTTATTTGCTTTTTCAGGCTAAAGAGACATTGCTTCCAGTAGGAGAGAAATGGCTCCTGAGGGTACTCATAGCAGTGTGGAGAGAAAGGATGACTGTAGAATAAGCATAGTCATGCCAATGTACAAGTACAAAGGGGACATCCACAACTGTGGGCAGTACAGATGTATCAAACTCATCACACTGCATGAAAGTTCTGGAGAGGGTGATTGATAAATACACAGAGTAGTATAATGTAATATGGGCAGTTCAGATTCAGATCCGGATGCAGCACAAGTATCGCAGTGCTGGCAGTGAGTCAGATTTATTTTTTATTTTATTTAACATTTGTTTACTGGGAAAGCCCGACTGGGACAGAGCCCATTTTCAGCAGAGACCCAGGAAGAAATGCTCCAGATGCATGTTTTTGGAATGTGGGAGGAAATCGGAGCACTGGAGGAAACCCACACGAATGCAGGGAGGACATGCAGACCCCAAAAAAAGCCACTTCACCTGAGAATCAAACCAGAGAACCTCTTGCTGTAAGGCAACAGTGCTAACCACTTCACCAACTGATAGTTGAGACGAAGCTAGAAATGAGGAAAGAGTCCAACTGGGCATTGCTAGACTTGCAGAAAGGATATGACAATGTCCCAAGAAAGCTGATGTGGGCAGTACTACAGTGGTTCAAAGTCCCAGAAGCATTGGTAGAATAAGTGCAGGCTATGTATAGGGACCTAATGACTCAAATATGAATAGTGCTTTGCCTCACAGTGGGATGCTCAGTGGGAGTGGATGTACACCAGGATTCAGCTTTGAACCCACTGTTGTTCATACTGGTGATAGACTACACTAGCAAACAGGTTGGAGGGGACAGATCAACAAAGCTGCTGTATGCAGACAATGTGGCAGTACAGGCAGACTCTGACCTAGAACTTCAGCAAAGGCTAGGGGAATGTTTACAAAATGGAATTCACATGGGATGAAACTAAGGACACATAAGGCAGTGATAATGGCAGCAGATTGGGAAAATCAGAAGCTGAGAATTGAGATAGAAGGGAAGATAGTGGAAAAGGTAAATAGCTTCAAGTATCTGGGAGGGGTGGTTGAGGAGAAGAGAAGTCTGAATGAAGAGGTCAAAGTTAGAATCAGAGGGGCAGTAGCCAACTGGCATAGAGTCTCCAGTATATTATATGATAGAAGAAGGCCAAAGAAGCTGACAAATAAGGCATACAAGACAGTGGTGTGACCAGTGCTACTGTATAGTACAGTAACCTTGGCAGTAAAGCCATAACAGATGAAGAAGCTAGACGTGATGGAAATGAAGTGCCTGAGAAGGGTGGTAGGATACACAATGTGGGACAGACAAGGAAATAAAGACATAAAAGAAGAAGCCAAAGTAGCTGCAATTGCAGAGAAGGTCAAAGATAATAGATTACAGTGGTTTGGGCACGTGTAGAAAAGCAGAAGACAATCTGGTGAGGAAGATTTTGGACAGACATGCAGAAGGTAAAAGGAAGTGAGGACATCCAGCAAAGAGGTGGATGGATTGTGGGAAAGAAGATCTGCAACAGTCAGCCATGAGTGTTGAGGAAGGCAGGAGTGTGGCACTGAATTAACAGAGATTGCGACAGTTAACATGATTTTCCAACCCCATGTAGAAAATGGGAAACGAAAGGGGGCTGATGAAGATAATGATGATGGTAGGTTTCTGGAAGGTTTCCCATGTCATTTCCCTTCATAAATGAAGGAATTCTTTAGACCTCTCAAACTTCTGACCAATAGCCATAATATCACCACTGGCCAAAATTATGGAAAAGTTCATCCACAACCAATTAATGCACTATCTTACTCAAAATAAACTACTGGACAACTCTCAGCAAGGTTTTAAGCCACACCACAGCACCACATCAGCCCTCCTGTCCTTCTCTAACTCTATCAACATCAGCCGTAACAATAACAAACTTATGTCGGCTGTCTTCCTAGAGCTCTCTAAGGCCTTTGATGTGGTCAATCACCAACTGCTTCTTCTCACCCTGAAGGAACAGTCACTGAATAGTAGCTCTATTAAATGGTTCCAATCTTACCTGTCTGATAGACAAAAGTGGTTTTATGGCAGAATACCCTATTCACTCATCTACCCATTACTCTAGGAGCCCCCCAAAGCTCCATACTAGGAACACTACTCTTCTCAGTCTTTATCAATGACCTCCCACCATCACCCCCCAAGGCCACCTGCATCCAATATGTAGACCCACCCACCATCACTCCCAAGGCCACCTGCATCCAATACATCGACCTACCCACCATCACTCCCACAGCTACCTGCATCCAATACATGGACTTACCCATCATCACTCCCAAGGCCACCTGCATCCAATACATGGACCTATCCACCATCATTCCCAAGGCCACCTGCATCCAATACGCGGACCTACCTACCATCAGTCCCGAGGCCACCTGCATCCAATACACAGATGATTCTACTTTAATATGTACTACTTCCTCCTCAACTGAGCTCTTGACACTAACCAAGAATACCTTCAATGATGTAGAAAAAGGGTTCACAAACCATCAGCTTCTATTAAACCCCAACCAAACTAAACTGCTCATCTTTTCCCCCAGCTGCAAATCCTCCTCACCATTCTTTACTATAAGTTCCAACAATGGCACAATCATATCCCCAGATACTCAGACAAACCTCCTGAGTGTCACAGTCCACGACACCCTAAAGTATGATATCCATGTCAATCAAACCATCAAAACTGTCAACAAAAAACTGGGCTCCCTATACAGGATCAAACCCTCCCTCACTCCTTTTGCAAGAACCACTATTGCTCAGTCCCACCTATTATCTACCTTCCTCTATGCTCCATCCTCTTCACTAACCTGAACCAAGCCACCTTTATCAATGTTGCTAGATGTTACAACCATATTGCAAGATTTGCTACAGGTACGACCTCTAGGACCCACCATTATATCAACCTAACTCATCTAGGATGGCTTGAGTAGCCCAGTCATTTCCGATATAACCAACTTATAATAATTCACAAAATACTGCACCAACCTGAAAAACACCAGCACTAAATAAGATCACCAAACTGTCAAACTGCTGGTGCAAACAACTAAGAGCATAAATGTGGCTGGGGACTCTCTAGTCACCAACTCAGTAGGCAAAACATGGAATATGCTACCTGCCAAACTTACTCACCAATCCTCCTTAACCCAGTTCAAAAAAAAGCCTCAAAAAACAATTCCAACAGCATTGGCAATGTCCCTGCTTAAACCCCAACTAATCACCACCCGCTGATCTTGAAAATTCCCCCTAAGCATTTCAATCATATACTCTAATAATTCTTGAAAGGACTTACCCATAACTACATGTATTATTGTCCGAAACTAAATCTGTATGATTCTGATGTTGTCCACTGTATTATCTGTTTGTAACCCAACTGAAAACTGCATATTATACTTATCTCTAACTGTTTTTATTGTTCCCAGTTTTATCTGTTTATAACCCTAGTGAAAACTACATATTATACTTATCTCTAAATGTTTCTATTGTTCCTAGTTGTATCTGTTTGTCAACCTACTGAAAACTGCATATTATACTTACCTGTAAATGTTTATATTGTTCCTAGTTGTATCTGTTTGTGACCCTACTGAAAACTGCACATTATACTTATCTCTAAATGTTTCTATTGTTCCTAGTTGTATCTGTTTGTAACCGTACAGAAAACTGCATATTATACTTATCTCTGAATGTTTGTATTGTTCCTAGTTGTATCTGTTTGTAACCCTACTGAAAACTACATATTATACTTATCTCTAAATGTTTCTATTGTTCCTAGTTTTATCTGTTTATAACCCTACTGAAAACTGCATATTATACTTATCTGTAAATGTTTTTATTGTTCCTAGTTTTATCTGTTTATAACTTTAGTGAAAACTGCATATTATACTTATCTGTAAATGTTTCTCTTGTTCCTAGTTGTATCTGTTTGTAACCCAACTAAAAACTGCATATTATACTTATCTCTAAATGTTTCTATTGTTCCTAGTTGTATCTGTTTGTAACCCTACTGAAAATTGCATATTATAATTATCTCTAAATGTTTATATTGTTCCTAGTTGTATCTGTTTGCGACCCTACTGAAAACTGCATATTATACTTATCTCTAAATGTTTATATCATTCCTAGTTGTATCTGTTTGTAACCCTACTGAAAACTGCACATTATTCTTATCTCTAAATGTTTATATTGTTCCTAGTTGTATCTGTTTGTGACCCTACTGAAAACTGCATATTATACTTATCTCTAAATGTTTCTATTTCTCCTAGTTGTATCTGTTTGTAACCCTACTGAAAACTGCATATTATACTTATCTCTAAATGTTTCTATTGTTCCTAGTTCTATCTGTTTGTAACCCTACTGAAAACTGCATATTATACTTATCTATAAATGTTTCCATTGTTCCTAGTTGTATCTGTTTGTCACCCTACTGAAAAATGCATATTATATTTATCTCTAAAGGTTTCTATTCTTCCTAGCTGTATCTGTTTGTCACCCTACTGAAAATTGCACATTATACTTATCTCTAAATGTTTCTGTTTTTCCTAGTTGTATCTGTTTGTGACCCTACTGAAAACTGCATATTATACTTATCTCTATATGTTTCTATTGTTCCTAGTTTTATCTGTTTGTCACCCTCCTGAAAACTGCATATTATACTTATCTCTAAATGTTTCTATTGTTCCTAGTTGTATCTGTTTGTCACCCTACTGAAAACTGCATATTATACTTATCTCTACATGTTTCTATTGTTCCTAGTTTTATCTGTTTGTCACCCTACTGAAAACTGCATATTATACTTATCTCTAAATGTTTCTATTGTTCCAAGTTTTATCTGTTTGTCACCCTACTGAAAACTGCATATTATATTAATCTCTAAATGTTTCTATTGTTCATAGTTTTATCTATGTTTGTAACCCTACTGAAAATTGCATATTATATTATCTCTAAATGTTTCTATTGTTCCTAGTTTTATCTGTTTGTCACCCTACTGAAAACTGCATATTATACTTATCTCTAAATGTTTATATTGTTCCTAGTTGTATCTGTTTGTAACCCTACTGAAAACTGCATATTATACTTATCTCTAAATGTTTCTATTATTCCTAGTTTTACTGTTTGTCACCCTACTGAAAATTGCATATTATACTTATCTCTAAATGTTTTTTTGTTCCTAGTTTATCTGTTTGTAACCCTACTGAAACCTGTATATTATACTTATCTCTAAATGTTTCTGTTGACCCTAGTTGTATCTTTGTGTAACCTTACTGAAAACTGCAAATTATACTTATCTCTAAATGTTTCTTTTGTTCCTAGCTGTATATTTGTAACCCTACTGAAAACTGCATATTGTACTTATCTCTAAATGTTTCTATTGTTCCTAGTTTTATCTGTTTGTTACCCTACTGAAAATTGCATGTTATACTTATATTTTAAAATTGTCTATTGTTCCTAGTTTTATCTGTTTGTGACCCTACTGAAAACTGCATATTATACTTATCTCTAAATGTTTCTATTGTTCCTAGTTTTATCTGTTTGTAACCCTACTGAAAACTGCATATTATACTTATCTCTAAATGTTTCTCTTGTTCCTAGTTGTATCTGTTTGTAACCCTACTGAAAACTGCATATTATACTTATCTCTAAATGTTTATATTGTTCCTAGTTGTATCTGTTTGTGACCCTACTGAAAACTGCACATTATACTTATCTCTAAATGTTTCTATTGTTCCTAGTTGTATCTGTTTGTAACCGTACTGAAAACTGCATATTATACTTATCTCTGAATGTTTGTATTGTTCCTAGTTGTATCTGTTTGTAACCCTACTGAAAACTGCATATTATACTTATCTCTAAATGTTTCTATTGTTCCTAGTTTTATCTGTTTTTAACCCTACTGAAAACTGCATATTATACTTATCTCTAAATGTTTTTATTGTTCCTAGTTTTATCTGTTTATAACCCTAGTGAAAACTGCATATTATACTTATCTGTAAATGTTTCTCTTGTTCCTAGTTGTATCTGTTTGTAACCCAACTAAAAACTGCACATTATACTTATCTCTAAATTTTTCTATTGTTCCTAGTTGTATCTGTTTGTAACCCTACTGAAAATTGCATATTATAATTATCTCTAAATGTTTATATTGTTCCTAGTTGTATCTGTTTGTGACCCTACTGAAAACTGCATATTATACTTATCTCTAAATGTTTATATCATTCCTAGTTGTATCTGTTTGTAACCCTACTGAAAACTGCATATTATACTTATCTCTAAATGTTTATATTGTTCCTAGTTGTATCTGTTTGTGACCCTACTGAAAACTGCATATTATACTTATCTCTAAATGTTTCTATTTCTCCTAGTTGTATCTGTTTGTAACCCTACTGAAAACTGCATATTATACTTATCTCTAAATGTTTCTATTGTTCCTAGTTCTATCTGTTTGTAACCCTACTGAAAACTGCATATTATACTTATCTATAAATGTTTCCATTGTTCCTAGTTGTATCTGTTTGTCACCCTACTGAAAAATGCATATTATATTTATCTCTAAAGGTTTCTATTCTTCCTAGCTGTATCTGTTTGTCACCCTACTGAAAACTGCACATTATACTTATCTCTAAATGTTTCTGTTGTTCCTAGTTGTATCTGTTTGTGACACTACTGAAAACTGCATATTATATTTATCTCTATATGTTTCTATTGTTCCTAGTTTTATCTGTTTGTCACCCTCCTGAAAACAGCATATTATACTTATCTCTAAATGTTTCTATTGTTCCTAGTTGTATCTGTTTGTCACCCTACTGAAAACTGCATATTATACTTATCTCTACATGTTTCTATTGTTCCTAGTTTTATCTGTTTGTCACCCTACTGAAAACTGCATATTGTACTTATCTCTAAATGTTTCTATTGTTCCAAGTTTTATCTGTTTGTCACCATACTGAAATATTTA
>NC_056726.1:1097108250-1097129180 GCF_019279795.1 Protopterus annectens
GGGGTACTTTGATGGAATATCCCTAAAGTAGATCTCTTTGTCTCCTGTCTGAAAAGGCAGCTTCCTCAGTTCTAGTCAAAAGTGCTGAGTCCTCAGGATTGGAAAGTGGATGTCATGTCTTATTCTTGGACAGGGATGTCCCATATGCTTGTTTCCCTTTTTTTCTACAAGCAAAGATCCTGCGCAAGATTTATTTATTATTATTTATTTATTTATTTTTGTTTACTGGGAAATTCTCACTGGACACAGGTCCTCTTTCAGCGAAGACCCTGGGAGAAAAGCTCCATCTAGTAGCCAGAAAAGAATAGCAGAAGAGCAGTGAGATTACAATAATGGAGTAGTAACATAGTAACAAAAAATGCACAGACAATTGTTTACATTAGTTAAGTGTACATGACAAAGAACCAATGTAGGAGTTACATGCAAGTAGTGGATTTAGCAATGTTACTATCAGTATATTCTGTACCAGGCAAGTAGGACCACAGTCATGGACACTATGTTGAGGAGAAGAATTTGAGCAGACAATATTGGGGGGGGGTTAGTCAGGTTTGCAACAAGGACACATGCAGGGTATTTTTAGGTAAGATTTGTGTGGTCTTGAATTGACAGCAAGAAGGTAGTGTGGTTATCGATGGGGTAAGGTTGTTCCAGAGTTTGGATATGGCACAGGAGAATAGAGCCATCACCTGCTGAGTTTTGGTTTTGGTGATAAGAAGTAGATTGTTGCTGCTGGAATGTAGAGGTCTAGCTGAGCTGTAGGGTTGGAGGAGGATTTGAAGGGATAGGATTTTAAGAGGATCATTTACTAGTTTCTGGGCAATTAGGTTGATTCAGGTGAAGAAGATGAGGGAATTCAAGCCAGTCTAGTTCCCTAAGGGGGATGCAGTGGTGGCTGCGATATGATGCTCCTGTGACAAATTTTACAGTTTTATTGCAGTGACCTTCAAGCTTGTTAAGGTCTGTCAGCCTAAGGTTAGTAAGTATAGGAGAGGCAATAGGTTCATAGGTTGGTAATAGGCTATCAGCCCTAGGGCCTATACAAGCCTAGCCATAACAATTCCCTGGCTATTTCTTCCCACATTATTTACTTTCCTGGACCCCTGTCTAGCAGGGCGACTGTTGTGATCCCTGGGGTGAATTTTCTTTCTCCCATCCAATCGTCAAGGTTCCTCTTGAAGAGGTCCAAAGAGGCACTCTGCTTGACATGTATGGGCAATCTATTCCAGAGTCTGGGGAGTCTCTGGGTCAGGAACCTATCCCTCCAGCATGTTTTGTTTATTGTGATGACAAGGTTTAGATCCCTGGAGCGTGTATCTCTGAGGGATTGGGATTTCTTTAAGTGTAGCATGTCCAACAGCTCTGGGTTTGACATGACCTTGTATGTTAAGCAGAGATCGCCTCTGAGTAGACGATATGTGACAGAGTATAGCTGGAGTTTTTTAAGTCGGTCAGCGTAGGGCATCTGCTTTAGGCCTGTGATTCTTTTAGTGAGGTATTTCTGAGGCCTTTCTAGTTGTTGCAAATGTCTTGAGAGGTACATACCAAATGGGGCATTGTATTCTATAATGGGTCTAATGAGGGATGAGTACAGTGGGACAATGACCTCCTTTTTTTCTGGATGAAAAGCCCTTCTTGATGAGGTGTGCCACATAGAAGGATTTCCTGACTGTTGTGGCGATGTGGTTATCGAAGGTGAGACCACTGTCCACCTGTGTCCCTAAGTCTCTTATCACACTTTCTGTGTTTAGTGTACTGCCACCTATATGGTAATTCATGGATACATGTTTTTTCCCAAAGGGGATAACAATACATTTTTTGGCATTGAGCTTGAGCCCATGGCTCTGGCACCAAACATCTGTTTCTGTAAGGCCCTTTTGTAGAGTATCCACATCATTTGGGGATTCAATAATGGCTCCCAGTTTGCAGTCATCTGCAAACTCTTTGTTAGCCAAAGTCAGTAGATGCCAAACAAGAGCGGCCCCAGGACTGAACCCTGAGGTACTCCACTTGTCACTTGTCTGGAGCTGGATTTGGAGTCGGCTACTTTTACAGTGTGGGTTCTATCAGTAAGCCATTTAGCAACCCATTGGGTGACATAGGGATTAATGCCCAACTTAGTAAGTTTATCTATGATTCCAGAGTGGGGAATGGTGTCAAAGGCATTGGCAAGGTCTAGATAGGCTGTGTGGACCACCTTACCCTTGTCCATGGCTCTGGAGACTGATTCAAAGAAGTCAATCAGGTTCAGGAGACAAGATCGGCCCTTCACAAACCCAAACTGGTGGGGTTCAGTGTTTGAAGGTTGCCAATGTCTTTGTTTATAGGTTCCATGATAATACGCTCCATGGCCTTGCAGGTAAGGTTGTCAGACTGATGGGACGGTAGTTTCCGGGATCCAAGGTGGATCCCCCCTTGTGGACTGGGCTAACTGTAGCTCTGTGCCACTCAGTGGGCACGAAACCTGAGGTGAGGCTATGATTAAACATGACACTTAGGTGAGGTGCCAGTTCATATTGTAGTTCATGTAGTACACAGCCCGGGATGTCATCTCGTCCCATGGATGCTGTATTCTTGGCTTTAGAGAGTGCATTTTGTACCTGTGTGGCTGTTATTACTGGAATTTGGCAATCTTCCGGTATTGAGATGGGCCATTTAGGGGGTGAGAGGGGGGGTGAAGTTGGCACTGAATCGATATGGCAGGATATTGGCAATATCCTTCGGATCAGTATATTTAATGCCATTCTGTTTTAGCTCAGAGCAGATCTGAGCATCGCCACTTAGATTCTTGACATAGTTATAGAATGCTTTGTGGTTGTCTTTGGAATCTTTGGCAATTTTATTTTCATAACTAGCTTTGGAGGATTTTATGAGGCATCTCAGTTTCTTACTGAGGCTAGTAAGGGAGTTTTTTGCATCCTAGGATTTTCATCTTTTCTGCCAAAGTTTCTTCCTTTTGTTGTAAAGTTTGTTTATGGCAGGGGACCACCAGATTGGCTTCCTTTTTTTGGATGAGAGCATTTTGGTTCTATTTGGGATGGCACGATTCATGCATGAGTGGATGTGCTCGTACATTGCCTTAGTGTAGGATTCAGCAGTTGAACTTTCAGTTCCCGTCTGCATGGATGTCATGAAGTTTGTCACTTCTGACTTGAGTAGCATGAAGTTGGCTTTGGAGAAGTTTTTATGGTGGTTTCTTTACTGGGGTGGGGTGGGATGTGGATGTTAAGGGTGATTAGCTTATGGTCAGACCTGACTAACGAGGGGTGACCATAGGTATGGAGCATTGATTTCCCATGTTGGTAATGACCAGGTCTAGGATATTGGAGCCCCTGGTGGGACTATGGATTAGTTGATCCAGGGCATTGGAATTTATGAATTCCAAGAACCGCTAAGAAAGGTGTTGTGACATGAGTAGTTTTCCCAGTTAATGGCAGGGTAGTTAAAATCACCCAGTATTAGGGTGTTTGGTTCTATCTTAATATTTTCCAGTATGTTTAGAAAGGTGTAGTGAGAATCTTGGGGTATGGTGGGGATCTGTAGCAAGCTACAATTTGGATTGCAGTCTTACCTAGTGTTAGTTGCACTTGCAGAATTTCAGACACATTGTGTTGGCCAACTAGCCTGGTGGTGTGAATATCCTTGGTGAATATTGACACTCCTCCACCTTTAGTGTTTGGTCCTGGTTTGGTGGCGAAAAGTGTGGTAAGAGTTGTAGCCTGGTATTGCAGGGGTGCTCTCTGGAGCCTTGAACCAGGTCTCAGTTACTGCACAGATATCGATGTTCTCCATTTTTAGGAGTGCCTCAAGAGAGTGCATTTTGAGGTTTAGACTTCTAGCATTGAGTAGCATTACCTTCAGATTTTGCATGCTTGTACCTGTTACGGTGGTGGTTTTGTCCCTTGAAGTTTGCCTAAAAAAGGCACTATAGGGGTGGCAAGAGCCTTAGCCAGTAACCCGAATCCCAGGGGCGACAGGTGCAGACCATCTCTGGCAAAGCATCGTGGTCTGTCAATCATGTCATCCCAGGCAGACTGGATCCCCTTTGAATGACACCATAAGCTTAGCCAATTGTTGAAGTCAATCATTTTATTGGGTTCAGGCACCTAGGCAGCGAGACATTTCCCTGTGATACATTTTGGCTGGGGACACATGGCTGAAATGACATTCAGCTGCAGAGAAATATGGATGTTTGCAAATTCCCTGTGGGCAAAGAGAAGAATGTGTTGTCATACCTACAACTTCAATAACCAAATTCACAGGGGGAAAACAAACAGCCATATTTCTCTGCAGCTGAATGTCACTTCCACCATGTGTCCCCAGCCAAAATGTATCGCAGGGAAATATCTCGCTGCCTAGGCGCCTGAACCCCATTTTATCCTTACATTGTGGTATCATTCTGGGTGAAGGCAGGATGCTACTCAGGGCTAGGGTCATACCTGCCTGGGCCACATGATCCGAGAGCTCTTCCATGTCTCTTTTCATGTAGTCCAGGGAGGTACGTCTCAAGTCATTTACTCCAACTTGGACAATGACAGAGTTATATTTGTACTTGTTGTGGAGTGACTTGAGTACATGCGTTATGTGGCGGATCCTGGCACCCGACAGGCAGCTGACTGTAATTTTCTCCTTATTCAACCTGGTGAGAGGGACATCCGTGTGCCGGACTATAGAGTCACCTATGACTAAAGTGTTAGGTACATTGTCTTGCCTTAGGGGCTGTTGCTGGGTGGCACACTGGTGTTGTGAACTATGTGACACATTGGTTGTGATTGGTGTTTGTTCGCGTTTCAGCTTCAGAGGTCTTTGTTGCTTGGGCAGGTTACAGTTAAGGGCCTCTGCATATGTGGATTTAGTGTTGCTATATGTGGGTGTTGGTGGTGCGGGTTTAGAAGGGCTATGTGTTGCTTGAGGTGTAGTGTGGGTGTTAACCTTCTCCTCTTGACTGTTTAGCACAATCTTGGGTGGAGAGAGCTTTGCTTCCATTTTGGCTATGTAAGTGCATCTCTCACAGGTTGTAGTGTTGGGTGGTAGGAGGAGAGGGTTGTCTGTGTAGATGAGGCAATTGCTGCATTGCCCCCGTATGCCCAGATTCACCAGGTGGACAGGAGAAATCAGCGGAAGCTGACCCTTGGACATGCCTGGTTTGGTGCTTTTTTTTTTTTTTCTTTGTAAAGTATAGGAGCTGTTTCCTTAGCAAGGTACTTTGCAATTATAGGCTGTTTAGTGCCTACTATTAATTTCCCCTTGTTAACAAGGAGAGTTCAGTGCTTGTATGAGTTTAAGGCTTCCTAGTGCTTTCCAGCAGGTATTAGAGAAAGTGCTAGTCACAGGCATGCTTAAGGGTAAGATTGAAAAGAATGCACTCTGCAGTGTGCACTAGAGAAGTTAGATGTGAAAGTAGGTAACTTGAGTTTTACCTGCTTAAAAAGTTAAGGTTTAGTGGAGAGTTACTATTTTTAAAACAGCAAGATGGATTGAAAGGGGTGGTCACTTTTGTATTTTGGTACTATGAAATACTGTAGGATGGCCAATAAATTTAAATAATTGAAGGGGTGGGATTTCAAAATGATGATTTTGTGATTACTCACATAAGCCAGTGAAAGTAGAGAGAAATGAGATATATGGTCAGATTAACATAAGAGGCCAACTAGAAAGACAGTGGTATTTAACAAGACAACTTAAATGGGTGGGAAAAAATTCTGCCTGACTCAGAACAGAGAGAGCTGTGGTCTCTTTTGAAGTTTTAATATGCTGTTAAAACAGAATGCAAGCAAAACACAAGGTAAAGAAAACAAACTACAGTATTCAAAATATAGAAAGGCAATACAGTAATACAAAAAATAAAAGCAAACTAACCTTTCCTTCACAGCAGAGTGTAGCAGAGTCTGGATGAGCCTTTCTGGTAAAGTAAGGTGGAGATTAGTTGGGAATTTTCAATTGAAATTCTGGCTGTCTTTGTGAGGTAATGTTTGTTTCTGTACAGAGTGCCTAGCTTTCTGTATACATTTTTATGGTAAGAGATATGTGGGTGTCAAATCTGAGACTGTTGTCAACCTCCACATAGAGTAGTTTGGTGTGATCTACTTGGGAGATGACACTGTTGTCTTTGGATAGAATATTAAAGTGCGGTATTTGGATAGGTTTGGATGGTTGGAAGATGAGGAGTTTAGTTTCGGTGGGATTGAGAAGTAGTTGAGCATTGGAATGCCAGGTTTTGACAGATGAGAATGATTCCTGTGTGATATTTTGGAGTTCTGATATAGTTGGGGCAGAGCAGATAAGAGTGCAGTCATCTGCGTACTGTATGAGTGTAGTATACATAGTGGCGGTATGTAGGTTATTATACTAAGTAAATATAAGATCATCTGAGGACAGGCCCAAAATCTTGCTGGTGACTCCCTTTTGGTCCAGGCAACACTGGTTGCCCCTTTCTATTTCATTTAACCAGAGGCAATTATCACGTTACATTACAGGATGGATCTCCTCACACATGACAAAGCATCTCTCATTCACCCTCAGCTGTCCATTCTACAATTGACTCTTTGGGTGATAGAGTTTTAATTCCCTTTAGATACCAACTTTCTGAAGACATGATTATGGTTTTACCAGGAGGCTAGAAAAAAACACTACTAGAAAATCCTATGTAGCTAAATGGAAGAGATTTTCTACTTGATGACTCAGATGTAACCTTGGACGTCTTTTCTGTATTCCTATGGTCCTTTCTTATTTGTCTGTCGCTCGGTTATGGCTTGGTACATTGATCTGTTAAAGCTTATAGGTTCATAGGTTCATACTAGGCTATCTGCCCTAGGGCATTTATAAGCCTAGCCAGAATGTGTTTGGCTTTCGCCACCCATTTTAAATTTATTTTGCTATGTCCTTTTTCGAGGTTAGTATACTGTGCCTCTGTCTAACATTGACACAGAAGTGATACCGGGTAAACTCGATCTCCCATCCACTCATCAAGATTCCTCTTGAAGAGAGTCAATGAGGACTCTGCCTAACCTGGACTGGGATTTTATTCCAGAGTGAAGGGAGCCTCTGGGTTATGAATCTGTCCCTCCAGCATGTCCTATTTATTTCAGTGCTGAGGTTCAAGTCTCTCGAGCGTGTAGCTCGATGGGATTTGGATTTTCTGAGGTGCAGCATGTCCATTAATTCCAGGTTGGACATGGCTTTATACGTCAGGCACAGATCGCCTCTGTACAGGCGGTATGCCACTGAGTAGAGCTGGAGTTTCTTTAACCGGGCAGCATATGGCATCTGTTTGAGCCCTTTGATCCTCTTGGTGAGGTACTTTTGGGGTCTTTCCAGTTGTTGCAGGTGTCTGGTAAGGTACATCCCAAAAGGGGCATTGTACTCAATTATGGGCCTGATGAGGGATGAGTAAAGAGGCACGATGACCTCCCCTGATCTAGATGTGAATCCCTTCATGATTAGGTGGGCTATATAAAATGTTGTTCTAACCACTTTGGCCACATGGTTTGTCAAATGAGAGATTGCTATCAACTTGGGTCCCCAGGTCCCTAATTACTTCTTCTGTACTTAATGGATTGCCACCTATGTGGTAATTTGTGGGCACTTTGTTTTTGCCAAAGGGGATGACTATACACTTTTTGGCATTTAGCTTGAGGCCATGGCTCTGGCACCAGTTGTCTGTTTATATAAGGCCCTTTTGGAGGATGCTTGTGTCGGCTGGAGAGTCGATTATGGCGCCCAGTTTGCAGTCATCTGCGAACTTGGTCAGCCGCAGTCCTTCCATGTTGGCCTGTACCTCCAAGAAATATATACTGAACAAGAGAGGTCCCAGGACTGAGCCTTGTGGGACACCACTTGTAACTGGTTTGGAGTCTGACATGGCTCCAGCAATTCTAACCATGTGGGTTCTGTCCTTGAGCCAGCTTGCAATCCATCTAGTGACATAGGGGTTTATATTTAAGCTGGTGAGCTTATCTATAATGCCCGACTGGGGTATTGTATCGAAGACTTTTGCGAGGTCCAGGTAGGCTGTGTGGACCAGCTTCGCCTTGTCAATCGCCTTGTTGACTGTTTCAAAGAAATCAACCAGGTTTAAGAGGCAGGATCTGCCCTTAACAAAGCTGAACTGGGTAGGATCCAGTGTCTGTAGGTCCCCAATATCTTTATTTATGAGGTCCATGATGATCCTTTCCATAGCTTTGCAGACCAAGCTAGTCAGGCTTATGGGGCGATAGTTTCCAGGATCCGTTGAGGCACCACCTTTATGGAGAGGGACCACTGTTGCTGTACGCCACTCTTTGGGCACATATCCTGTAGTAAGGCTGAGATTGAACAGTAGTTTTATGTTTGGGTTTAGTTCTTCTTGAGTTCATGTACGCAGCCGGGACACCGTCTGGTCCCATTGATGCTGTGTTTTTTGCTTTGGAGAGCGGCTCTTACCTGAGCATCTGAGATGTGGGGCAGCACTCTGCTGGGATAGAAATTTGCCCTTTTGGTGGGGAGTTTGCTGAACCTGTCAGCTAGGATGTTGGCAATGTCTGTGGGTTCGGTGTATTTTTTGTCATTTTGGACTAATTCTGAGCATATCTGGGAATTACCACCCAGGTTCCTAACATAACTAAAGAAAGCCTTGTGATTATCCTTAGTGTCCTGTGCAATTCTTCTCTTGAAGCTGGCCTTAGATGATTTTATGAGTGCCCGTAGTTTTTTGCTAATACTGATCAGAGATGCCTTCCCTTTTTGGGATTTTGCTCTATCATTATTTCTCAACCTTTTCTGCTTGTCTGTCCGTAAACCCACCCCAGGCTTCTTGTTTTGAGGTCAAATAATTCCTAAAAGGTGTCTTTCATATTCGTCATTAAAGAAGACAAATTCCTTCTTCTTGGGACCTTAATTTCATGTGAAGATGCACTGTATTGCTTTTCTGGGCAAAGAAAAAGCAGTATCTTACATTACTCAAATCCATTTTGTTACTATTATGACCCTTGGTGTCACCAAAAAAAGTACATTTTAAAGGTCATATCTAGTCTTGAAATTAAAAATTGCTCCTCATGGACCCTCCCCCAGGCTGTAATATGTGCACATGGTAGGTATCCCTTTACGTTTTCCATTACGGTGCTACATACAGTCTGTCTCATTACTTCCATTTTCTAAACAGTTCTCTGCCTCATCAATAAACTGTTCATATGCATTTGTTTAGCTCCCCTATAAAGACCTATTACAAGTTAGCAGCATTACAAAACAGAAGTCAAAGGACGCCACATTCACAGACCTAAATTCCAAACAGTCCTGTCAAGCTTTTACATATAGTTTTAGTTAATCTCAGTGTATGATCCATTATAGGATCTGTACATCCTCTAGTACAAAACAGTAGGCAAGGGATGTCACACTCAAGAGACCTAAAGTACAAAGTCATGAAAGTGAAAGGTAATAACCAGGTTTTGTTCTCCAAATCATTACCATCTCTCCAAATGCCCAACTCACTTACCATGTTTCATCAAACTTTTTTCATCAAAAACTTGCAGCACAATTCTCTACTGCCAAGGATTATGTGTATTCAGGCAGTGCAAAATGTAGGCGATATGTAAAAATAAAATATATTATACCATGACCCCCCATTATTATTCCAAAATGTGCACGCTGATTGGCCAGTGTGCCCGTTGTAATTCGAGTTATACTAATGGAAAAAGGTCCGGTCGCCCGGACTTTTTTCCATTAGTATAACTTCGTTTAAAAACTGTCTGTCCGCTATGTTAAATGGGTTTAACATAGCGAGACAGTAAAATAAGCAACGGAAATCTCCGTTGCTTATTTTAAAGCTGTCTATGCTAAACCCATTTATCATATGAGACAGGTTTTAAAAGCAACGGAAAGCAAGATCTCCGTTGCTTTTTTGTTTAATATGTTAAATGGGTTTAACATAGCGAGACAGTTTTAAAATAAGCAACAGACATCTCCGTTGCTTATTTTAAAGCTGTCTTGCTATAGTAAACCCATTTAACATAGTGAAACACTAAAAAAAAAGCAACGGAGATCTTGCTTTCTCCATTGCTTTTGCCCACAGCTCTGATGTACTGCAGGCACGCAGTACATCAGAACTGCCGCGGATGCCAGACATCTGCGGAAGGGCAGCAAACAGGCATTATACTATGCCATTATTTAAGAAAAATAATAGTTTATTTTCTTAAATAATGTCATGAGTATAAGCAATAACCACTTCTGGGTGTGGGTAATGCTGTATTTACCCACGGTTGGCTTTGTTTGGTCAACCAAACCACGCCAACCGTGGGTAAATCCAGCATTACCCACACCCAGGCGTGGGTTATTGCTATAATAATCAACATGTAAACCATCTATCACTGCCACAGAAAATGACATAGTGTTTTAAAAAGCTATTGTACTACATTTCTGCAGTATGGTCCACAACTGTATCTTTTGGTATCACATGGAAACACTGAACCATTTCAAAGACATATTTCCTTCTGAAAAAGGAGTCCAATACAAATACAGAGTCTCACTCTGGCTTAATAAGTTCAGGTAAATGTTTTCCTTTTCTATTATTTTGGACTCTGAACATTTTGAATGACATAACCTTGTCACATGATGGAATGATACATGATGCTGACATAACCAGAAAAATATAAAATGCAAGACACTTTTTCTAAGAGAAGCTTTGTACACAACAAAGCCTGCAAAGCTGAAAACAGGTCCACACTGGAAAAACTCCAGTAAATTCCATTCACTTCTGCTCCCCCCATAAATGCAGCCATTAGTACTGACAGGGAGATAAAAATATTACCCAGCCAGCACATAAAAGCTATAGAGTTAATAATAATTTGTCTAAAAGTAATACGAACAGCACCTCCATCAGTTTTTGTTGTTTTTTTCACTATCCACATTGGCCCAGTCTTTCAGGGCATGTTTCTTCACCCACAGTTTAATCTATACACTGTAAAAGTATATCAGAGGTATGTTCTGATACTTTTATTAAAACAAAGATTTCTCAAAAGAAAACAATGTTTAGGTTCTTTCTTTCATCTCCAAAATGCATTCACTCCAATCAATCAATAAATGAACAAATAAATAAATCAGGTAAAATACATACCTGCATGCCTACAGTTTGACAGCTCTGGTATCCTAGCCAGCAGTCCCAAACCATAAAACTGATGCATGCAGTGTTCAGGCTGTGGGTCAGTGAGGCTGTGCATGCAGTGTTCAGGCTGTGGGTCAGTGAGGGTGTGCATGCAGTGTTCAAGCTGTGGTGCAGTGAGGCAGTGCATGCAATGTTCAGGCTGTGGGTCAGTGAGGCTGTGCATACAGTGTTCAGGCTGTGGGTCAGTGTCGCTGTGCATGCAGTGCTCAAGCTGTGGGTCAGTGAGACTGTGTATGCAGTGTTCATGCTGTGAGTCAGTGAGGCTGTGCATGCAGTGTTCAGGCTGTGGTTCAGTAAGGCTGTGCATGCAGTGTACATGCTGTGGGTCAGTGAGGCTGTGCATGCAGTGTTCAGGCGGTGGGTCAGTGAGGCTGTGCATGCAGTGTTCAGGCTGTGGGTCAGTGAGGCTGTGCATGCAGTTTTCAGGCTGTGGGTCAGTGAGGGTGTGCATGCAGTGTTCATGCTGTGGTGCAGTGATGCAGTGCATGCAATGTTCAGGCTGTGGGTCAGTGAGGCTGTGTATGCAGTGTCCATGCTGTGGGTCAGTGAGGCTGTGCATGCAGTGCTCAAGCTGTGGGTCACTGAGACTGTGTATGCAGTGTTCATGCTGTGGGTCAGTAAGGCTGTGCATGCAGTGTTCAGGCTGTGGGTCAGTGAGGCTGTGCATGCAGTGTTCATGCTGTAAGTCAGTGAGGCTGTGCATACAGTGTTCAGGCTATGGGTCAGTGAAGCTGTGCATACAGTGTTCAGACTATGGGTCAATGAGGTTGTGCATACAGTGTTCAGGCTATGGGTCAGTGAGGCTGTTCATACAGTGTTCAGGCTGTAGATCAGTGAAGCTGTGAATGCTGTATTCAGGCTGTGGGTCAGTGAGGCTGTGCCTGCAGTGTTCAGGCTGTTGGTCAATGAGACTGTGCATGCAGTGTTCAGGCTGTGGGTCAGTGAGGTTGTGCATGCAGTGCTCAGGCTGTGGGTCAGTGAGGCTGTGCATGCAGTGTTCAGGCTGTAGGTCAGTGAGGCTGTGCATACAGTGTTCAGGCTGCGGGTCAGTGAGTGTGTGCATACAGTGCTCAGGCTGTAGGTCAGTGAGGTTGTGCTCAGGCTGTGGGTCACTGAGGTTGTGCATGCAGTGTTCAGGCTGTGGGTCAGTGAGGCTGTGCATACAGTGTTCAGGCTGTGGGCCAGTGAGGCTGAGCATGTAGTAGTCAGGCTATGGGTCAGTGAGGCTGTGCATACAGTGTTCAGGCTGTGGGTCAGTGAGGCTGTACATGCAGTGTTCAGGCTGTGGGTTAGTGAGGCTGTGCATTCAGTGTTCAGACTGTGGGTCAGTGAGACTGTTTAAACTGGCAGGAGCTACTTATTCATTTACTACCGAACTTAAGCACATGTATTTAAAGCATTTTTAGATTAGAAAAAAAAATGTCACAGAAATGTAATCCCTTATTTTTGTTTGGCATTTTATTTGTAAGATACAATGAGTAATGAAGTTCCCGATAATCAAAAGTTAGTTAACAGAAGTTATAAGACATTCGTCTTAAGCTGAATAAGCAAATTTATTTATTTTACTTATTTTACATTTGTGTTCTGGGAAAGTCTGACTGAATATATATCCATTTTCTGCTGATGCCCATGGAGAAAAGCTCCAGAAAGCAGAGTATAGAGATAAGTATAATATGCCATTTTCAGTAGGGTTACAAACAGATAAAACTAGGAACAATAGAAACATTTAGAGATAAGTATAATATGCAGTTTTCAGTAGGATGACAAACAGATAAAACTAGGAACAATAGAAACATTTAGAGATAAGTATAATATGCCGTTTTCAGTAGGGTTACAAACAGATACAACTAGGAACAATAGAAACATTTAGAGATAAGTATAATATGCAGTTTTCAGTAGGGTGACAAACAGATACAACTAGGAACAATAGAAACATTTAGAGATAAGTATAATATGCAGTTTTCAGTAGGGTTACAAACAGATACAACTAGGAACAACAGAAACATTTACAGATAAGTATAATATGCAGTTTTCAGTAGGGTTACAAACTTAGATAAAACATAGTAGACAACATCAAAATCATTAGGCTTCAATTTCAGACAATAATACACACAGTTATGGGCTAAGTCCCTTCAAGAATTCATATGCTTATTAGAGTATACGATTGAAATGCTTAAGGAGAGTTTGCAGGAGCAGCGGGTGGTGATTAGTTGGGGTTTAAGCAGGGACACTGCCAATGCTGTTGGAAGGGTAGTTTGAGGCATTTTTTGAACTGGGTTAAGGAGGATTGGTGAGTAAGTTCGGCAGGTAGCATATTCCAAGTTGTGCCTACTAAGTTGGCGAACAGAGAGCCCCCAGCCATATTTATGCTCTTAGTTGTTTGTACCAGCAGTTTGTCAGCAGAGCGTAGTGATCTCAGTAGGGTTACAAACAGATAAAACTAGGAACAATAGAAACATTTAGAGATAAGTATAATATGCAGTTTTCAGTAGGGTTACAAACAGATAAAACTAGGAACAATAGAAACATTTAGAGATAAGTATAATATGCAGTTTTTGGTAGGGTGACAAACAGATAAAACTAAGAACAGTAGAAACATTTAGAGGTAAGTAAAATATGCAGTTTTCAGTAGGGTTACAAACAGATACAACTAGGAAGAATAGAATCCTTTAGAGATATGTATAATATGCAGTTTTCAGTAGGGTGACAGATAAAACTAGGAACAATAGAAACATTTAGAGATAAGTATAATATGCAGTTTTCAGTAGGGTTACAAACAGATACAACTAGGAACAATAGAATCCTTTAGAGATAATATGCAGTTTTTGGTAGGGTGACAAACAGATAAAACTAAGAACAGTAGAAACATTTAGAGATAAGTAAAATATGCAGTTTTCAGTAGGGTTACAAACAGATACAACTAGGAACAATAGAAACATTTAGAGATAAGTATAACATGCAGTTTTCAGTAGGGCTACAAACAGATAAAACTAGGAACAATAGAAACATTTAGAGATAAGTATAATATGCAGTTTTCAGTAGGGTGACAAACAGATAAAACTAGGAACAATCGAAACATTTGGAGATAAGTATAATATGCAGTTTTCAGTAGGGTTACAAACAGATACAACTAGGAACAACAGAAACATTTAGAGATAAGTATAATATGCAGTTTTCAGTAGGGTTACAAACAGATAAAACTAGGAACAATAGAAACATTTAGAGATAAGTATAATATGTCGTTTTCAGTAGGGTTACAAACAGATAAAACTAGGAACAATAGAAACATTTAGAGATAAGTATAATATGCAGTTTTCAGTAGGGTGACAAACAGATAAAACTTGGAACAATAGAAACATTTAGAGATAAGTATAATACGCAGTTTTCAGTAGGTGACAAACAGATAAAACTAGGAACAATAGAAACATTTAGAGATAAGTATAATATGCAGTTTTCAGTAGGGTGACAAACAGATACAACTAGGAACAATAGAAACATTTAGAGATAAGTATAATATGCAGTTTTCAGTAGGGTGACAAATAGATACAACTAGGAACAATAGAAACATTTAGAGATAAGTATAATATGCAGTTTTCAGTAGGGTTACAAACAGATACAACTAGGAACAACAGAAACATTTACAGATAAGTATAATATGCAGTTTTCAGTAGGGTTACAAACTTAGATAAAACATAGTAGAAAACATCAAAATCATTAGGCTTCAATTTCAGACAATAATACACACAGTTATGGGCTAAGTCCCTTCAAGAATTCATATGCTTATTAGAGTATATGACTGAAATGCTTAAGGAGAGTTTGCAGGAGCAGTGGGTGGTGATTAGTTGGGGTTTAAGCAGGGACACTGCCAATGCTGTTGGAAGGGTAGTTTGAGGCATTTTTTGAACTGGGTTAAGGAGGATTGGTGAGTAAGTTCGGCAGGTAGCATATTCCAAGTTGTGCCTACTGAGTTGGCGAACAGAGAGCCCCCAGCCATATTTATGCTCTTAGTTGGTTGTACCAGCAGTTTGTCAGCAGAGCGTAGTGATCTCAGTAGGGTTACAAACAGATAAAACTAGGAACAATAGAAACATTTAGAGATAAGTATAATATGCAGTTTTCAGTAGGGTGACAGATAAAACTAGGAACAATAGAAACATTTAGAGATAAGTATAATATGCAGTTTTCAGTAGGGTTACAAACAGATACAACTAGGAACAATAGAATCCTTTAGAGATAAGTATAATATGCAGTTTTCGGTAGGGTGACAAACAGATAAAACTAAGAACAGTAGAAACATTTAGAGATAAGTAAAATATGCAGTTTTCAGTAGGGTTACAAACAGATACAACTAGGAACAATAGAATCCTTTAGAGATAAGTATAATATGCAGTTTTCAGTAGGGTGACAGATAAAACTAGGAACAATAGAAACATTTAGAGATAAGTATAATATGCAGTTTTCAGTAGGGTTACAAACAGATACAACTAGGAACAATAGAATCCTTTAGAGATAAGTATAATATGCAGTTTTTGGTAGGGTGACAAACAGATAAAACTAAGAACAGTAGAAACATTTAGAGATAAGTATAATATGCAGTTTTCAGTAGGGTTACAAACAGATACAACTAGGAACAATAGAAACATTTAGAGATAAGTATAACATGCAGTTTTCAGTAGGGTTACAAACAGATACAACTAGGAACAATAGAAACATGCAGAGATAAGTATTACATGCAGTTTTCAGTAGGGTGATATACAGATAAAACTAGGAACAATAGAAACATTTAGAGATTAGTATAATATGCAGTTTTCAGTAGGGTGACAAACAGATACAACTAGGAACAATAGAAACATTTAGAGATAAGTATAATATGCAGTTTTCAGTAGGGTTACAAACAGATAAAACTAGGAACAATCGAAACATTTGGAGATAAGTATAATATGCAGTTTTCAGTAGGGTTACAAACAGATACAACTAGGAACAACAGAAACATTTAGAGATAAGTATAATATGCAGTTTTCAGTAGGGTTACAAACAGATAAAACTAGGAACAATAGAAACATTTAGAGATAAGTATAATATGCAGTTTTCAGTAGGGTTACAAACAGAAACAACTAGGAACAATAGAATCCTTTAGAGATAAGTATAATATTCAGTTTTCAGTAGGGTGACAAACAGATAAAACTAGGAACAATAGAAACATTTAGAGATAAGTATAATATGTAGTTTTCAGTAGGGTTACAAACAGATAAAACTAGGAAAAATAGAAACATTTAGCTATAAGTATAATATGCAGTTTTCATTAGGGTTACAAACAGATAAAACTAGGAAACATAGAAACATTTAGCTATAAGTATAATATGCAGTTTTCAGTAGGGTGACAGATAAAACTAGGAACAATAGAAACATTTAGAGATAAGTATAATGTGCAGTTTTCAGTAGGGTTACAAACAGATACAACTAGGAACAATAGAAACATTTAGAGATAAGTATAATATGCAGTTTGTGGTAGGGTGACAAACAGATAAAACTAAGAACAGTAGAAACATTTAGAGATAAGTAAAATATGCAGTTTTCAGTAGGGTTACAAACAGATAAAACTAGGAACAATAGAAACATTTAGAGATAAGTATAACATGCAGTTTTCAGTAGGGTTACAAACAGATAAAACTAGCAACAATAGAAACATTTAGAGATAAGTATAATATGCAGTTTTCAGTAGGGTTACAAACAGATAAAACTAGGCACAATAGAAACATTTAGAGATAAGTATAATATGCAGTTTTCAGTAGGGTTACAAACAGATACAACTAGGAACAGTAGAAACATTTAGAGATAAGTATAATATGCAGTTTTCAGTAGGGTTACAAACAGATAAAACTAGGAATAATAGAAACATTTAGAGATAAGTATAATATGCAGTTTTCAGTAGGGTTACAAACAGATACAACTAGGAACAACAGAAACATTTAGAGATAAGTATAATATGCAGTTTTCAGTAAGGTTACAAACAGATAAAACTAGGAATAATAGAAACATTTAGAGATAAGTATAATATGCAGTTTTCAGTAGGGTGACAAACAGATACAACTAGGAACAATAGAAACATTTAGAGATAAGTATAATATGCAGTTTTCAGTAGGGTTACAAACAGATACAACTAGGAACAATAGAAACATTTAGAGATAAGTATAATATGCAGTTTTCAGTAGGGTTACAAAGAGATACAACTAGGAACAATAGAAACATTTAGAGATAAGTATAATATGCAGTTTTCAGTAGGGTTACAAACAGATAAAACTAGGAACAATAGAAACATTTAGAGATAAGTATAATATGCCGTTTTCAGTAGGGTTACAAACAGATAAAACTTGCAACAATAGAAATATTTAGAGATAAGTATAATATGCAGTTTTCAGTATGGTGACAAACAGATAAAACTTGGAACAATAGAAACATTTAGAGATAAGTATAATATGCAGTTTTCAGTAGGGTGACAAACAGATAAAACTAGGAACAATAGAAACATTTAGAGATAAGTATAATATGCAGTTTTCAGTAGGGTTACAAACTTAGATAAAACAAAGTAGACATCAAAATCATGTGGCTTCAATTTCAGACAATAATACACACAATTATGGGCTAAGTCCCTTCAAGAATTCATGCACTTATCAGAGTATAAGATTGAAATGCTTAGGGAGAGTTTGCAGGAGCAGCGGGTGGTGATTAGTTGGGGTTTAAGCAGGGACACTGCCAATGCTGTTGGAAGTATAGTTTGAGGTTTTTTTTGAACTGGGTTAAGGAGGATTGGTGAGTAAGTTCGGCAGGTAGCATATTCCAAGTTTTGCCTACTGAGTTGGTGAACAGAGAGCCCCCAGCCATATTTATGCTCTCAGTTGTTCGTACCAGCAGTTTGTCAGCAGAGCGTAGTGATCTCAGGTTGCTGTATGGTTTGATGATCTTATTAATGCTGGTGTTTTTCTGAATTTATATAGTATTTTGTGTGTTATTTTAAGTTGGTTGTATCAGAGAAGACTGGGCCACTACAGCCATCCTAGTTGAGTTAGGCTGATACAATGGTGGGTCCTAGAGGTAGCACCTGTAGCAAATCTAGCAATATTGTTGTAACAACTAGCAAGTTTGGTAAGGGTGGCTTGGTTCAGGTTATTGAAGAGGGGGGAAGCATAGAGGAGGGTAGATAGTAGGTGGAACCGAGCGATAGTGGTTCTTGCAAATGGAGTGAGGAAGGGTTTGATCCTGTAGAGGGAGCTCAGTTTTTTGTTTACAGATTTGACAGTTTGATTGACATGGATATCATATTTTAGGGTGTTATCGACAGTGATACCCTGGAGTTTTGCGTGTGTATCTGGGGATATGATTGTGCCATTGTTGGAACTTACAGCAAAGAATGGTGAGGAGAATTTGCAGGTGGGGGAAAAGATGAGCAGTTTAGTTTTGTTGGGGTTTAATAGAAGCTGGCAGTTTGCAAACCATTTTTCTACATCACTGAAAGTATTCTGGGTTAGGGCCATAAGCTCAGTTGAGGATGAGGCGGTACATATTAAAGTAGAGTCATCCACATATTGGATGCAGGTGGCCTTGGCAGTGATGTTGGGTTGTTGGGTAGGTCATTGATAAAGACTGAGAAGAGTAGTAGTCCTAGTATGGAGCCTTGGGGGACTCCTAGAGTAATGGGTAGATGTGTGGGTAGGGTATTCTGCCATAAAACTGCTTGTTGTCTATCAGACAGGTAAGACTGGAACCATTTAATAGAGCTACTGTTCAGTGACAGTTCCTTCAGGGTGCGGAGAAGCAGTTGGTGATTGATCATATCAAAGGCCTTAGAGAGATCTAGGAAGAGAGCTGAGGTGAGTTTGTTATTGTTTCAATTGGTGTTGATAGAGTTAGAGAAGGATAGGAGGGCTGATGTGGTACTGTGGTGTGGCCTAAAACCATGCTGAGAGTTGGCCAGTTGTTTATTTTGGATGAGATAGTGCATTAATTGGTTGTGGATGCACTTTTCCATACTTTTGGCCAGTGGTGATAGTATGGCTATTGTTTGGAAGTTTGAGAGATCTAAAGAATTCCCTCCTTTATGAAGGGGAATGACATTGGAAACCTTCCAGAGAGAGGGGATAGTGGCTTCAGTCAAGGTGCGGTTTATTATGATCGAGACAGGGTATGCAATGGCATCTGCCCCTTTTTGTAAGTATTCTGGTGGGAGGAGATCAGCTGCCAGAGTAAAGGGCTTTAGTTTGTTAATTAGAGATCAAATGGTCAATGTAAATACAGGTTGTAAGGCAAAAGGGAGTGGGTAGTGGTTGTGAAGGAGTTTTAAAAGAAGCTGGTGGGGGGTAGTTGGCAATCTAGTGACTGGATGGTTTTTGTAAAAAAGCTGATGATGTTAGCAGTTCCGTCTGGAGTTTTAAGGTCGCAGGTTGTGGGGGTGGGGGTGGAGGTTTGGCCAGGGTGGAGCAGTTTGTTTATGCCTGCCTAAAATTTTTGAGGTTTCAGCAATAACATTTAGTAAATAGTTCATTAAGCAGGGATTTGCAGCTTTTCATCAAATTAAAAAGTCTAGAATGTTGGAGAAAATTCAGAGCAAATACTAACTGGTATCTAGGTAAAGTAATGCAGTTTCAACTTTCCAAAGCTGCTAAGGAGTGCTGAGTAGAAATTTGTGACTGCATGTGTCCTAGCAATCGGTCTTCTCTTTCTTTCTTAAGTACCTTCAAACAAATGCTCTCATATAAGTTTAACTGTGATGCCTTTCACAAACAAATGGCTCCACAAGCAGACACTGCATATGTATGACTTAAGTAAGTGCCTTGACTTTGACCATATGACTTTTTGACAGCAATAATTTCCATATGCAGTAATATATACAATGTTCAGATGCTTACTTGGAGGGAATGCAGTTTTCTATTAAGAGTCATGTAAAAAGGTTGCTTCAGTACCCCTCCTCCCCCAAGGAGTAAATAACACTTGTGTATTGGGAGTGCAGTACAATGAATTAAACTCATGCAACTGTTTAATTATCCACTAATATCTCTCACTTTTAAATATTCATCTACTGTGCATATGGCACCATTACAGCAGTTCTGAAACAGGTATGTTTTTATTTGTTATATGGTGACTAAAATGCATTTTGTACACATTTGGTTACATCAATAAGTTCCTTGCCAATAAATATTGGTATCTGCAAATCATCAAATCATTACAGTTTTAGGTGAAATAGTTTTAGTGGTTCTGAATAAATACGAGGAAGAAAACAAGGGTAAAGTCTCTCTGTGAAAGTATCAGTAAAGGTGTAGATGTGGGACATGTTACCTGCATTGTAAAATGACACCTGTCCTCCCTCATAGTCCAGGTACACTCCAATCTTTTGTGGTTTCACACCTAGTCTGAGACACAGGTATGGCATATCCTGAGGATAACATCTCTCTTCATCCAGACATATTACCCAGTATCCATCCTTTGGTCTCAATGTAGCTGTCCACTTCCTGTTGCTGGACTTTTTGGTGACACCTAACTGACAGCCATTCCAGGAGCTCCACTCCACTTCCCAGTAATGGCTTCCTGATGTGAACCCCTGTGATGCCAGCACACAGTGAAGTGTATCACAGCTGGAGAACAGTGGAGTAAAATAGAAAGACATATATTTGTTCACACCATAACTCTTCATACTGGTAAGATTCTCCAGGACCCCGAGGGGAGCCCAGGAAGTTTCTGTGAAAGGCCAAGTAATAAAGGCCTTAAAAAAAACAGAGTTTTAATTTTGCCATAAAGGAATTCTTGA
>NC_056726.1:1097129680-1097204680 GCF_019279795.1 Protopterus annectens
GTTTCTATTCTTCTAGTTGTATTTGTTTGTCACCCCACTGAAAACTGCATATTATACTTATCTCTAAATGTTTCTATTGTTCCTAGTTTTATCTGTTTGTCACCCTACTTAAAACTCCATATTATACTTATCTCTAAATGTTTCTAATGTTCCTAATTTTATCTGTTTGTAACCCTACTGAAAACTGCATATTACACTTATCTCTAAATGTTTTTTTTTGTTTATAGTTGTATCTTTTTGTCACTCTACTGAAAACTGCATATTATACTTATCTCTAAATGTTTCTATTGTTCCAAGTTTTATCTGTTTGTAACCCAACTGAAAACTGCATATTATACTTATCTCTAAATGTTTCTGTTGCTCCTAGTTGTATCTGTTTGTAACCCTACTGAAAACTGCATATTATACTTATCTCTAAATGTTTCTATTGTTCCTAGTTGTATCTGTTTGTCACCCTACTGAAAACTGCATATTATACTTATCTCTAAATGTTTCTATTGTTCCTAGTTGTATCTGTTTGTCACCTTGCTGAAAAGTGCATATTATACTTATTTCTAAATGTTTCTATGCTTCATAGTTGTATCTGTTTGTCACCCTACTGAAAACTGCATATTATTCTTATCTCTAAATGTTTCTATTTTTCCTAGTTATATCTGTTTCTCACCCTACAGAAAACTGCATATTATACTTATCTCTAAATGTTTCTATTGTTCCTAGTTGTATCTGTTTGTAACCCTACTGAAAACTGCATATTATACTTATCTCTAAATGTTTCTGTTGTTCCTAGTTTTATCTGTTTGTAACCCTACTGAAAACTACATATTATACTTATCTCTAAATGTTTCTATTGTTCCCAGTTGTATCTGTTTGTCACCCTACTGAAAACTGCATATTATACTTATCTCTAAATGTTTCTATTGGTCCTAGTTGTATCTGTTTGTAACCCTATTGAACACTGCATATTATACTTATGTCTAAATGTTTCTATTGTTCCTAGTTGTATCTGTTTGTAACCCTAATGAATATTATGCTTAACTCTAAATCTTTCTATTGTTCCTAGTTTTATCTGTTTGTCACTCTATTGAAAACTGCATATTATACTTATCTCTAAATGTTTCTATTGTTCCTAGTTGTATCTGTTTAAAACCCTACTGAAAACTGCATATTATACTAATCTCTAAATATTTCTATTGTTCCTAGTTGTATCTGTTTGTAACCCTTCTGAAAGCGGCATGCTATATTTATCTCTAAACATTTCTATTGTTCCTAGTTTTATCTATTTGTCACCCTACTGAAAACTGTATATTATACTTATCTGTAAATGTTTCTATTGTTCCTAGTTTTATCTGTTCGTAACCCTACTGATAACTGCATATTACACTTATCTCTAAATGTTTCTAGTGTTCCTAGTTTTATCTGTTTCTACCCCTACTGAAAACTGCATATTATACTTATCTCTAAATGTTTCTAGTGTTCCTAGTTTTATCTGTTTGATACCCTACTGAAAACTGCATATTATACTATCTTTAAATGTTTCTATTGTTCCTCGTTATATCTGTTTGTCACCCTACAGAAAACTGCATATTATACTTATCTCTAAATGTTTCTATTGTTCCTAGTTGTATCTGTTTGTCACCCCACTGAAAACTGCATATTATACTTATCTCTAAATGTTTCTATTGTTCCTAGTTTTATCTGTTTGTCAACCTACTGAAAACTGCATATTATACTTATCTCTAAATCTTTCTATTGTTCCTAGTATTATCTGTTTGTCACCCTACTGAAACTGCATACTATACTTATCTCTAAATGTTTCTATTGTTCCTAGTTTTATCAGTTTGTAACCCGACTGAAAACTGCATGTTATACTTATCTCTAAATGTTTCTGTTGTTCCTAGTTTTATCAGTTTGTCACCCTACTGAAAACTACATATTATTTGTATCTCTAAATGTTTCTATTGTGCCTTGTTGTATCTGTTTGTAATCCTACTGAAAGCTGCATATTATACTTATCTGTAAATGTTTCTATTGTTCCTAGTTTTATCTGTTTGTAACCCTACTGAAAACTGCATATTATACTTTTCTCTAAATGTTTCTATTGTTCCTAGTTGTATCTGTTTGTCACCCTACAGAAAACTGCATTTTATACTTATCTCTAAATGTTTCTATTGTTCCTAGTTTTATCTGTTTGTCACCATACTGAAAACTGCATATTATACTTATATCTAAATGTTTCTATTGTTCCTAGTTGTATCTGTTTGTCATCCTACCGAAAACTGCATATTATACTTATCTCAAAATGGTTCTATTGTTCCTAGTTGCATCTGTTTGTCACCCTACTGAAAACTGCATATTATACTTATCCTTATCTCAAAATGTTTCTATTGTTCCTAGTTTTATCTGTTTGTAACCCAACTGAAAACTGCATCTTATACTTATCTCTAAATGTTTCTATTGTTCCTAGTTGTAACTGTTTGTCACCCTAATGAAAACTGCATATTATACTTATCATTAAATGTTTCTATTGTTCCTAGTTGTATCTGTTTGTCACCCTACTGAAAACTGCATATTATACTTATCTCTAAATGTTTCTATTGTTCCTTGTTTTATCTGTTTGTAACCCTACTGAAAAATGCATATTATACTTATCTCTAAATGTTTCTATTGTTCCTAGTTGTATCTGTTTGTCACTCTATTGAAAACTGCATATTATACTTTACTGAAAACTGCATATTATACTTATCTCTAAATGTTTCTATTGTTACAAGTTTTATCTGTTTGTAACCCTACTGAAAACTGCATATTATACTTATCTCTAAATGTTTTTGTTGTTCCAAGTGGTATTTGTTTGTGACCCTACTGAAAACTGCATATTACACTTATCTCTAAATGTTTCTATTGTTCCAAGTTTTATCTGTTTGTAACCCTACTGAAAACTGCATATTATACTTATCTCTAAATGTTTTTGTTGTTCCAAGTGGTATTTGTTTGTGACCCTACTGAAAACTGCATATTATACTTATCTCTAAATGTTTCTATTGTTCCTAGTTGTATCTGTTTGTCACCCTACTGAAAACTGCATATTATACTTGTCTGTAAATGTTTCTATTGTTCCTAGTTGTATCTGTTTGTAATCCTACTTAAAACTGCATATTATACTTATCTGTAAATGTTTCTGTTGTTCCTAGTTTTATCTGTTTGTAACCCTACTGAAAACTGCATATTATACTTATCTCTAAATGTTTCTATTCTTCTAGTTGTATTTGTTTGTCACCCTACTGAAAACTGCATATTATACTTATCTCTAAATGTTTCTATTGTTCCTAGTTTTATCTGTCACCCTACTGAAAACTGCATATTATACTTATCTCTAAATGTTTCTATTCTTCTAGTTGTATTTGTTTGTCACCCTACTGAAAACTGCATATTATACTTATCTCTAAATGTTTCTATTGTTCCTAGTTCTATCTGTTTGTCACCCTACTGAAAACTGCATATTATACTTATCTCTAATGTTTCCATTGTTCCTAGTTTTATCTATTTGTAACCCTACTGAAAACTGCATATTATACTTATCTCTAAATGTTTCTATTGTTCCTAGTTGTAACTGTTTGTCACCCTACTGAAAACTGCATATTATACTTATCTCTAAATGTTTCTATTGTTCCTAGTTTTATCTGTTTGTAACCCTACTGAAAACTGCATATTATACTTATCTCTAAATGTTTTTATTGTTTATAGTTGTATCTTTTTGTCACTCTACTGAAAACTGCATATTATACTTATCTCTAAATGTTTCTATTGTTCCAAGTTTTATCTGTTTGTAACCCAACTGAAAACTGCATATTATACTTATCTCTAAATGTTTCTGTTGCTCCTAGTTGTATCTGTTTGTAACCCTACTGAAAACTGCATATTATATGTATCTCTAAATGTTTCTATTGTTCCTTGTTGTATCTGTTTGTCACCTTACTGAAAACTGCATATTATACTTATCTCTAAATGTTTCTATTGTTCCTAGTTGTATCTGTTTGTCACCTTGCTGAAAAGTGCATATTATACTTATTTCTAAATGTTTCTATGCTTCATAGTTGTATCTGTTTGTCACCCTACTGAAAACTGCATATTATACTTATCTCTAAATACTTCTATTTTTCCTAGTTATGTCTGTCTCTCACCCTACAGAAAACTGCATATTATACTTATCTCTAAATGTTTCTATTGTTCCTAGTTGTATCTGTTTGTAACCCTACTGAAAACTGCATATTATACTTATCTCTAAATGTTTCTGTTGTTCCTAGTTTTATCTGTTTGTAACCCTACTGAAAACTGCATATTATACTTATCTCTAAATGTTTATATTGTTCCTAGTTGTATCTGTTTGTAACCCTAATGAATATTATACTTAACTCTAAATCTTTCTATTGTTCCTAGTTTTATCTGTTTGTCACTCTGTTGAAAACTGCATATTACACTTATCTCTAAATGTTTCTATTGCTCCTAGTTGTATCTGTTTAAAACCCTACTGAAAACTGCATATTATACTGATCTCTAAATGTTTCTATTGTTCCTATTTGTATCTGTTTGTAACCCTACTGAAAGCGGCATGTTATATTTATCTCTAAACATTTCTATTGTTCCTAGTTTTATCTATTTGTCACCCTACTGAAAACTGTATATTATACTTATCTCTAAATGTTTCTATTGTTCCTAGTTTTATCTGTTTGTAACCCTACTGATAACTGCATATTACACTTATCTCTAAATGTTTCTAGTGTTCCTAGTTTTATCTGTTTCTACCCCTACTGAAAACTGCATATTATACTTATCTCTAAATGTTTCTAGTGTTCGTAGTTTTATCTGTTTGAAACCCTACTGAAAACTGCATATTATACTATATCTAAATGTTTCTATTATTCCTCGTTATATCTGTTTGTCACCCTACAGAAAACTGCATATTATGCTTATCTCTAAATGTTTCTATTGTTCTTAGTTTTATCTATGTTTGTAACCCACTGAAAACTGCATATTATACTTATCTCTGAATGTTTCTATTGTTCCTAGTTTTATCTGTTTGTCAACCTACTGAAAACTGCATATTATACTTATCTCTAAATCTTTCTATTGTTCCTAGCATTATCTGTTTGTCACCCTACTGAAACTGCATATTATACTTATCTCTAAATGTTTCTATTGTTCCTAGTTTTATCAGTTTGTAACCCGACTGAAAACTGCATGTTACACTTATCTCTAAAAGTTTCTATTGTTCCTAGTTTTATCTGTTTGTCACCCTACTGAAAACTGCATATTATACTTATCTCTAAATGTTTCTATTGTTCCTAGTTTTATCTGTTTGTAACCCTACTGAAAACTGCATCTTACACTTATCTCTAAATGTTTATATTGTTCCTAGTTGTATCTGTTTGTAACCCTACTGAAAGCTGCATATTATACTTATCTCTCAATGTTTCTATTGTTCCTAGTTGTATCTGTTTGTCACCCAACTGAAAACTGCATATTATACTTATCTCTCAATGTTTCTATTGTTCCTAGTTGTATCTGTTTGTCACCCAACTGAAAACTGCATATTACACTTATCTCTAAATCTTTCTATTGTTCCTATTTGTATTTGTTTGTAACCCTACTTAAAGCTGCATATTATACTAATCTCTAAATGTTTCTATTGTTCCTAGTTGTATCTGTTTGTCACCCTACTGAAAACTGCATATTATACTTATCTCTAAATGTTTCTATTGTTCCTAGTTTTATCTATGTTTGTCACCCTACTGAAAACTGCATATTATACTTATCTCTAAATGTTTCTATTGTTCCTAGTTGTATCTGTTTGTCACCCTACTGAAAACTGCATATTATACTTATCTCTAAATGTTTCTATTGTTCCTAGTTTTATCTATGTTTGTAACCCTACTGAAAACTGCATATTATACTTATCTCTAAATGTTTCTATTGTTCCTAGTTTTATCTGTTTGTCACCCTACTGAAAACTGCATATTATACTTATCTCTAAATGTTTCTGTTTTTCCTAGTTTTATCTGTTTGTCACCCTACTGAAAACTTCATATTATACTTATTTCTAAATGTTTCTATTGTTCCTAGAGTTATCTATGTTTGTAACGCTACTGAAAAATGCATATTATACTTATCTCTAAATGTTTCTATTGTTCCTAGTTTTATCTCTTTGTCACCCTACTGAAAACTGCATATTATACTTATATCTAAATGTTTCTATTGTTCCTAGTTGTATCTGTTTGTCACCCTACTGAAAACTCCCTATTATACTTATCTCTAAATGTTTCTATTGTTCCTAGTTTTATCTGTTTGTCACCCTACTGAAAACTGCATATTATACTTACAAAAAATGTTTCTATTGTTCCTCATTTTATCTGTTTGTCACCCTACTGAAAACTGCATATTATTCTTATCTCTAAATGTTTCTATTGTTCCTATGTTACTTCATCTGGAAATGAGAATCTTGAGTGTGTTAATAATATTATGGATCCACATAACACAGTGATTCCTTTAACACAGCAATTTGAGCATAAAAATAGCAATAACTTTGGAAATTTAGGTTTTATTACCAATTTTTCTAAAGATGCTCCCTTTTTGAGGGATATCATTTTCAAGAACTGGTACTTTTTAGTCGAGGATAGTACAACAAGTAGTTATGTGGGTGAAAGGCCTCTTGTAATTTTTAAAAAAGGTAGGAACTTAAAAACTATCCTTGAAACAGTAAATTATAAATACGCCAAACCGGTGTCTGCCAACCACCACAAATCACCAACCAACCAAAAACTGGAACTGGAAGTGAAGCAAAAGAACCTCTTCCAAAATTGGTTTTAAACGTTTTAATCCACAGAAAAACACAGTAAGCCACGCAAAAAAATACACAATGAACGCCTTCTCACTACTGGACTTCATCAGATGCTGAAACAAAACAACAGTTCCTAGTACCCCTTTTATATATTATTTAAAATCAATCAACCAATCTATTACAAGCCTTCATTACATACTAATTAGTTACTCATTTATTATTCATAAAAATAAATAATTCTAAAAAACACACAATTGTTTTATTAAATAATCCTAAAACCTTTTTTAAAAAATCCTTTTAACTTATTTAAATATTTAAATAAATATATTTATAAAATTGCTTTTTAAAAAATGAATAGGAAAAAATAGATAGATAAGAAATACATATATATATATTCCTTCATTGTAAACCTATATATTCTATGCAACTGTGGTGCCACCTCCTGGTTGCTTTTTTTATTACACCTTTTCCTTCATATTTTTTCAGCTCTTATTTTCAAAAAAGGCTGAATGGATATATGATCAATTAAGCCAGGTTTTCTGTTGGCTTCTAAGGCTATCTGCCACCACATTTCTCTATAGGATATGAGTTCTTCCAAGGGACCCCCTCTCTTATTACCAATTATTTGGTCCAACACAAAGAATTTAAATTTGGACACTACACAAACCCTAGAATGTCTAAAAATGGCATTGGTTTCTTTTTCTTTTTTAACATCGTACATATGTTCGTATATTCTTCTTTTAAGTGACCTTTCCGTCTTCCCTACATAGAAAGACGGGCATGCCATACATATAGCTAAATATACCAACCCCCTTGATTCACAGTTGTAATATGCCTTACTTTTTAACCATCTTTTTCTCCCTTCCAGGAAAACTTTTCTTTTGTCCAAAATGTTGTCACATTGCATGCACCTGCCACATTTAAAGGTGTCTGTTTTTACCCTACCTTGTATGTCTTTTCCCCCTGTTATCTATGTTGTTTTCCAACCATCCTTTTATACTAATAGTATTTTTGAATATAACTTTGGGCATTTGGGTAGAAATACCTTCTAAATCCGTAAAATTCTTAAATCTCTCCCATTCCCTATAAAATAGTGTTTTCACCTCCTTATTTAATGTGTTGTATTCAATAACAAGTGATTGCTGAAAATTTTCTTCTTCCTTGTCTTCTATCACTTTTACTTCCTTGTATGACCCTGTTATGGGTTTAAATCTTTCCCTTCTACCTTTTTCAACCTCTGTTCTCAATTTTTGAACAAAATCATTTGGATAACCCCTTTCGAGAAACATTTTGTGTAACAAATCACATTCGTTAAAGAATTTGTCATCTTTACTGGTCATCCTCGACCCTCTTACAAATTGCCCTTTTACTAAATTCTTTTTACAATATAGAGGGTGGGCACTATCAAAGTGTAGAAAGGAATTAACATAAGTAGGTTTCCTATAGACACTAGTTTGGAAAATTTATTTTCCAAAGTTATTTCCACGTCTAGGTATGAAATACTAGTCTTGGAATAATTATAAGTAAATTTCAAAAAACCTGAAGTTTCCTCCATATATTTAATAAATTCTTCTAGAATATCAATACCCCCTGTCCAAAATATTATAATGTCATCGAGGAACCTCTTATATAGTGTCCAATACTTCTCATATTTAGACCCCAATATGTGTTTGCTTTCCCAGTTTGATAGGACCAAATTCGCAAAGGTAGGTGCACAGGCAGCACCCATAGCTACCCCTTGTAGCTGTCTAAAATATTCACCATTGAATAGAAAAAAATTGTTTTTCAATACTAGGTCCATCAATCCTGTGCACACTACCTTTTCTCCATGGGTAAGTTTGTTGTCTGCAAATATTTCTTCCTCAAACATCATATTACCTTCTTCATAGGGTATCGAACCAAATAGGTCCACTATGTCTATAGTCACGAAAATTAATTCCTCATGATACATTTCGGGGTTCAAAATGGTCAATAAATCCCATGAATCCCTCAGGATTGTCCACTTGGTGATCCAAATGTGTTTGGTTTTAACATCCACATATTTTGCTAGGGAATTTGTTTTCGACCCACCGGCTGAAACAATAGGTCTCAGGGGTGGGTCCAAGCTGTTTTTGTGGATTTTTGGTATACCGAATACAACCGGTATTTTGGGTTTGGTTTTTTTCAGGTAGGTAAAGGTTTTACAATTAATAAGTTCCTCATTCATCATGTCTTCCAGGATATTATCTATTCTGTAATAGGCCATATTAATCTCATTCCTGGATACCACACTGTATTTCTTTTCATTTCTTAATATTTCATTCATTTTACCTTCGTATAATATCACATCCATCACAACCACCCCACCCCCCTTATCAGGTTTCATAACTCTGATATTTTTATTAGCTTTTAGTTCCTCCAAAGCTAAATGTTCATTGGAGGGGAGGTTGTAGGGAATTTGTCTATCCCTCAAATTTCTCTCTTTTCTTCTAATTTCCCTTTCCATATTGTTTTCAAAATTTTTCAACTGGGTGTGTATAACAGGGTTAAATGTCGATTTTTTAATTAATTTATTTTCATTAATAATATTTCTATTTCTTCTTACTTCTTGACCTATACCTTCACTATGAAACAACAACTGTAAATTCATTTTTCTAATAAAAAGCTTCATATCAATTAGGGTTTGTGTAGTATTCCCCTTAACTAAGGGTATAAATTTAAAGCCCTTTTTCCATTAATTTAAAATGCTGTACATTTAATACCAGGTTACTAAAATTATAAATAGCAAACCCTCCCAGGGTAAATTTATTCCCTTCTTCCTCAATATTACTTGCCATTGTATCCTCTATCACATGATGAGTGGATGTGTCTTCTAATGGGTGGGGGTTTAAAATTGTCTGTATTTCCCCCTCCCCCTTCTCCCCCCCCCCCGCTGTTGAAAATTTCCTTGATGTCTTTTTTCCTGCCATTCTTCACTTCCTGGCCTTTCTAATGGGGGAAATTCTAAATCATATTCATTTCCCGTCCATTCCTCATTTTCACCATAATTTTTATACTTTTCCCTTGTTTTGTTGTGTTTGTTGTTGTTGTTATATGGTTTATAATACTCATACTGATATCTATAACCCGTCGGTTTAGGGTAGCTCATTTCATTATTGTATTCCTGGATGTCCCTCCTCAGTTTGTCCATTTTTCTATTCACTAAAGGTTTACATTTATCATCTATTTCATCCTTAATTTTAAAATATTCCTGTCTCTCTTCCTTGATTTGAAACATCAAATCATCTTTAATGTGTTTATCTAAAATTTCTATCTGCATTTGAAGGCTTTCTAAGTTCCTGTTGTTTTCCCTTATTATTAACTTAACAATATCTAACCCACATTTATTAAACACTAGTAATAAGTCCTTATGAAATTCTGACCCTATCTGCACATTATTGGGATATTTCCATGTTCTTAGCCCCTTAGGGACAATATCACGCTTTAAACATTCATTGAGATATCCGTTTTCAATCATAATACTTTTATACTTGTGCATAAGTTTATACAAATTACTCAGTTTTTTACTATAAGAATCATTATAGTCATTAGAATTATTTTCGTTCTGTTTGGTAACATTAGAACTGAACGAATATTGCATTTTTAGCCAATCTTTCATGTCCAGTGTTTTTTCAGAATTAACAGTACCTGTGCCACTCCATTGTCTTTGACACGGCTGTTTGTCAAAACTTTGACCTGGAATCTCCCCATTGTCCACAAAAATTGCTGGTGTGTCTGCAGGATTAAAGCGACTATTGTTGAATTCATCTACCCCATTGAAGCGGCTACCATTCGGTTCATCCCTTCTTCAAACGCTTCGCGCCAGGTAGTTCCCTTTTACGTTTGCTCTTATTTCCATATGCTTCTTTCTCGTGCACACCGCTTACTTGTCCCCTCTGCTTCCTTCCTGATCAAAGTCTCGCACAGTGGAGTAAGGAGGTCTACCAGCTGTGTAAGTTGTCCGATAAGCCTTTTGGATTGGCCAACATCTTCCGGACCTCCGTTCCTCTCCTTCCCTTCCATTTCCATGGCAAAAGAACTGAACCAAGAAAAATACGCCAAACCGGTATCTGCCAACCACCACAAATCACCAACCAACCAAAAACTGGAACTGGAAGTGAAGCAAAAGAACCTCTTCCAAAATTGGTTTTAAACGTTTTAATCCACAGTAAAACACAGTAAGCCACGCAAAAAAATACACAATGAATGCCTTCTCACTCAGCGTTTTCGTCACTACTGGACTTCATCAGATGCTGAAACAAAACAACAGTTCCTAGTTACCCTTTTATATATTATTTAAAATCAATCAACCAATCTATTACAAGCCTTCATTACATACTAATTAGTTACTCATTTATTATTCATAAAAATAAATAATTCTAAAAACACACAATTGTTTTATTAAATAATCCTAAAACCTTTTTTAAAAAATCCTTTTAACTTATTTAAATATTTAAATAAATATATTTATAAAATTGCTTTTTAAAAAATGAATAGGAAAAAATAGATAGATAAGAAATACATATATATATATATATTCCTTCATTGTAAACCTATATATTCTATGCAACTGTGGTGCCACCTCCTGGTTGCTTTTTTTATTACACCTTTTCCTTCATATTTTTTCAGCTCTTATTTTCAAAAGAGGCTGAATGGATATATGATCATTTAAGCCAGGTTTTCTGTTGGCTTCTAAGGCTATCTGCCACCACATTTCTCTATAGGATATGAGTTCTTCCAAGGGACCCCCTCTCTTATTACCAATTATTTGGTCCAACACAAAGAATTTAAATTTGGACCCTACACAAACCCTAGAATGTCTAAAAATGGCATTGGTTTCTTTTTCTTTTTTTTTTTTTTTTTTTTAACATCGTACATATGTTCGTATATTCTTCTTTTAAGTGACCTTTCCGTCTTCCCTACATAGAAAGACGGGCATACCATACATATAGCTAAATATACCAACCCCCTTGATTCACAGTTGTAATATGCCTTACTTTTTAACCATCTTTTTCTCCCTTCCAGGAAAACTTTTCCTTTGTCCAAAATGTTGTCACATTGCATGCACCTGCCACATTTAAAGGTGCCTGTTTTTACCCTACCTTGTATGTCTTTTTTCCCCCTGTTATCTATGTTGTTTTCCAACCATCCTTTTATACTAATAGTATTTTTGAATATAACTTTGGGCATTTGGGTGGAAATACCTTCTAAATCCGTAAAATTCTTAAATCTCTCCCATTCCCTATAAAATAGTGTTTTCACCTCCTTATTTAATGTGTTGTATTCAATAACAAGTGATTGCTGAAAATTTTCTTCTTCCTTGTCTTCTATCACTTTTACTTCCTTGTATGACCCTGTTATGGGTTTAAATATTTCCCTTCTACCTTTTTCAACCTCTGTTCTCAATTTTTGAACAAAGTCATTTGGATAACCCCTTTCGAGAAACATTTTGTGTAACAAATCACATTCGTTAAAGAATTTGTCATCTTTACTGGTCATCCTCGACCCTCTTACAAATTGCCCTTTTACTAAATTCTTTTTACAATATAGAGGGTGGGCACTATCAAAGTGTAGAAAGGAATTAACATAAGTAGGTTTCCTATAGACACTAGTTTGGAAAATTTTATTTTCCAAAGTTATTTCCACGTCTAGGTATGAAATACTAGTCTTGGAATAATTATAAGTAAATTTCAAAAAACCTGAAGTTTCCTCCATATATTTAATAAATTCTTCTAGAATATCAATACCCCCTGTCCAAAATATTATAATGTCGTCGAGGAACCTCTTATATATTGTCCAATACTTCTCGTATTTAGACCCCAATATGTGTTTGCTTTCCCAGTTTGATAGGACCAAATTCGCAAAGGTAGGTGCACAGGCAGCACCCATAGCTACCCCTTGTAGCTGTCTAAAATATTCACCATTGAATAGAAAAAAATTGTTTTTCAATACTAGGTCCATCAATCCTGTGCACACTACCTTTGCTCCATGGGTAAGTTTGTTGTCTGCAAATATTTCTTCCTCAAACATCATATTACCTTCTTCATAGGGTATCGAACCAAATAGGTCCACTATGTCTATAGTCACAAAAATTAATTCCTCATGATACATTTCGGGGTTCAAAATGGTCAATAAATCCCATGAATCCCTCAGGATTGTCCCCTTGGTGATCCAAATGTGTTTGGTTTTAACATCCACATATTTTGCTAGGGAATTTGTTTTCAACCCACCGGCTGAAACAATAGGTCTCAGGGGTGGGTCCAAGCTGTTTTTGTGGATTTTCGGTATACTGAATACAACCGGTATTTTGGGTTTGGTTTTTTTCAGGTAGGTAAAGGTTTTACAATTAATAAGTTCCTCATTCATCATGTCTTCCAGGATATTATCTATTCTGTAATAGGCCATATTAATCTCATTCCTGGATACCACACTGTATTTCTTTTCATTTCTTAATATTTCATTCATTTTACCTTCGTATAATATCACATCCATCACAACCACCCCACCCCCATTATCAGGTTTCATAACTCTGATATTTTTATTAGCTTTTAGTTCCTCCAAAGCTAAATGTTCATTGGGGGGGAGGTTGTAGGGAATTTGTCTATCCCTCAAATTTCTCTCTTTTCTTCTAATTTCCCTTTCCATATTGTTTTCAAAATTTTTCAACTGGGTGTGTATAACAGGGTTAAATGTCGATTTTTTAATTAATTTATTTTCATTAATAATATTTCTATTTCTTCTTACTTCTTGACCTATACCTTCACTATGAAACAACAACTGTAAATTCATTTTTCTAATAAAAAGCTTCATATCAATTAGGGTTTGTGTAGTATTCCCCTTAACTAAGGGTATAAATTTAAAGCCCTTTTCCATTAATTTAAAATGCTGTACATTTAATACCAGGTTACTAAAATTATAAATAGCAAACCCTCCCAGGGTAAATTTATTCCCTTCTTCCTCAATATTATTTGCCATTGTATCCTCTATCACATGATGAGTGGATGTGTCTTCTAATGGGTGGGGGTTTAAAATTGTCTGTATTTCCCCCTCCCCCTTCTCCCCCCCCGCTGTTGAAAATTTCCTTGATGTCTTTTTTCCTGCCATTCTTCACTTCCTGGCCTTTCTAATGGGGGAAATTCTAAATCATATTCATTTCCCATCCATTCCTCATTTTCACCATAATTTTTATACTTTTCCCATGTTTTGTTGTGTTTGTTGTTGTTGTTATATGGTTTATAATACTCATACTGATATCTATAACCCGTCGGTTTAGGGTAGCTCATTTCATTATTGTATTCCTGGATGTCCCTCCTCAGTTTGTCCATTTTTCTATTCACTAAAGGTTTACATTTATCATCTATTTCATCCTTAATTTTAAAATATTCCTGTCTCTCTTCCTTGATTTGAAACATCAAATCATCTTTAATGTGTTTATCTAAAAATTCTATCTGCATTTGAAGGCTTTCTAAGTTCCTGTTGTTTTCCCTTATTATTAACTTAACAATATCTAACCCACATTTATTAAACCCTAGTAATAAGTCCTTATGAAATTCTGACCCTATCTGCACATTATTGGGATATTTCCATGTTCTTAGCCCCTTAGGGGTGAAAGGTCACTTAAAAGAAGAATATACGAACATATGTACGATGTTAAAAAAGAAAAAGAAACCAATGCCATTTTTAGACATTCTAGGGTTTGTGTAGGGTCCAAATTTAAATTCTTTGTGTTGGACCAAATAATTGGTAATAAGAGAGGGGGTCCCTTGGAAGAACTCATATCCTATAGAGAAATGTGGTGGCAGATAGCCTTAGAAGCCAACAGAAAACCTGGCTTAAATGATCATATATCCATTCAGCCTCTTTTGAAAATAAGAGCTGAAAAAATATGAAGGAAAAGGTGTAATAAAAAAAGCAACCAGGAGGTGGCACCACAGTTGCATAGAATATATAGGTTTACAATGAAGGAATATATATATATATATGTATTTCTTATCTATCTATTTTTTCCTATTCATTTTTTAAAAAGCAATTTTATAAATATATTTATTTAAATATTTAAATAAGTTAAAAGGATTTTTTAAAAAAGGTTTTAGGATTATTTAATAAAACAATTGTGTGTTTTTTAGAATTATTTATTTTTATGAATAATAAATGAGTAACTAATTAGTATGTAATGAAGGCTTGTAATAGATTGGTTGATTGATTTTAAATAATATATAAAAGGGTAACTAGGAACTGTTGTTTTGTTTCAGCATCTGATGAAGTCCAGTAGTGACGAAAACGCTGAGTGAGAAGGCGTTCATTGTGTATTTTTTTGCGTGGCTTACTGTGTTTTACTGTGGATTAAAACGTTTAAAACCAATTTTGGAAGAGGTTCTTTTGCTTCACTTCCAGTTCCAGTTTTTGGTTGGTTAGTAAATTATAAATGTCACTGCCCACATTGTGGGATGTTTAAATGTGGATCATGCCGTTGGTGTAAGTTTATATGTGTTACCAACATGTTTATGATCAATAAGAAAAAATATTACTTAACGGATAAATACAACTGCAACACAAGAGGGGTGGTCTACTTGGCATTATGTCAGAATTGCCCGTCTTTCTATGTTGGCAAAACTGATAGGGTTTTTAAAAATCGAATTTATGAACATTTTTACGCCATTTCTAAAGCAAATATTACAAATGCCCTGGCTAGACATATTTTGGCCTTTCCCACACATGAATTTTGTTTTTTAATCATTGATAGGGTTGTTGAAAACATTAGGGGAGGTCCAACTTTTTTGCAACTTGAGGAGAAAGAACTTTTATGGCAACTTAAGTTGAACGCTTCAGTTTCACCTAGATTGAATGACACTATTTCTATCATGAGTGTTTTGAAACTGAAGTCTTTATGTAGACAACATTTATTATTTTATTTTTGTTGTCAATTATTTAAATATTCTAACTTCTATATATATTTTATGCGTATATTTGTAGTGTTTAGGATTTTATTTAAAGTTTTGTTCAATGGGTCTATTGTGTATTTGGATATATTTATTTTGAGGCATGTCTTTTATTTTGATGTTTAATGGGGCTTTTATTGTGACTTTTTTCTTTGAATGGGAAATGATGTCACTTCTTGAATGCTTATTTAAATGGTTTATTTCCTGTATACTTTTGTCTGAAGAAGTTTATATATTTTATAAACAAAAGCGCTAATGTCCAGAGTGGTATTTTCTCCTTACATATTTCATTCAGTTTTTGTTTTGCACTCGTTTGTCTTTGGCATTATGGAGAATTGTTTTGCTACTGGGTCACAGCCGTTATTTAAATCTACAGATTCACCTTCTAACAACCATTCATCTAATGTTGAACCTGGTGTATCTAGCAGCTATGGGAAACTCACAGCGTTGATTGAACTGTTGACACAACGCGTTGACTCCTTGGCAAGCCAAGTTGCAGGAGTTTTGCCTCGTGTACCCGGAAGTGCTAGCAACAGCTCTCAAAAGGATTTACCATCGCAGCCTGTGGCTACAACTTCAAGGGTTGCCCTAGGATCGCAGGATCGGGGTTTTACAACTACAAACACCTCTAACTCTACTCCATTGCCTTGTTCTGGTAACCGGACATCCAGTGGAAATGTCGTGAATGCTAATTTCGTGAACAACGAATGTGATAACTCTGTAAGTACTGTTTCAGCTTTGCCCTGCTTGAATGACTGGCTTAATGAGCCGGCAAGCTTTTTAAACAAAGTTACTGTAGAAACACAAGCAAGGCATTCTTGTGAAAATGAGAACACCATAATTAACAACTTAAAAATATTTGACATTAAATTGTTTAAGTTTAAAAAGCTTCAGATTGAAATTCAGTATCTTACTGAATGTATCAAAAGGAAGCAGGTCCTAAAGGGACTTCGACAGTGGCATTTTCCAACTGGTATTATTTTAAACTCTACGTTCCACAAAGAATTGTTGAACTTATTTGACCAACAAGGACTTGAATTCATTGAATGTTTGTTAAAAAATTATCAGAAGCAAATAGACTGTTTACAGAATGAACTAACAGACTTGGATAATGCTATCAGGTCGGACAAGGATTTTCAAAGATACAAATTTGACTTTTTACGCATTTTTCTAGTTTAGATAATGCATTGAACAAAATTAGAGAGAATAAAATTAAAAAAATTGAACAGGGATTCGCTAGCATATAACAAGGGTTTGGCTTACCCCTTGCCCCCTTCTAACCCTGTGAATGATGTAAGGAATAGTTCAAGTGTAATTGTTGATGTTTGTGGCGATGATTCTCATTTTGAACTTGATAATAATTGTATTGACCACAATAATGTTGACAGTATGAATAGAAATGTCAGCTCTCCGGTTAGAAGGAGTGAAAGGCTAGCTAATAGGAATGCCAATAGTGATTCTAGTTCTAACTTTCACCAACAGCAGGGTTTTCAGAACCAGAGGAATTCAAACAACGCAGGGCAGCAACATGCCCCTCATTTTCAGAATCAGAAAAAAAGGAAGTTTCAGAACAGGAGGAAGAGATAACCTCTTTGGGTCCTCGTGGTGAAATTTCAGTTGGGACTCATAATGTAGTAGATTCTGTGACTGTTATAACTAATGCTACCAAGGACTTTAAAATTTTTAATTATTCCTCTTTTGAACCTGACCCATTGCTTGTGGACATTTTGGCAAAAGGTCTTTCATTCGTTCCTGCATTTAGGAGCAATATTGCTAGGTCCTTGATTGACCTAAAGACTTTTACTAGAAAATTTAATTTGAATGTGATGTTTGCTAATACTTCTAGTCTTATTAAAGATTTCAGAGTGGCTAGTATTTTTAACCCACTCTTGCATCCTTCTATTTCACTTTTTGAAAAAATTTGTGAGAATGACTTTAGAAGTTTGTTAAATGTACATTATCCAGTTAATTCTTTGGATGACAATCTTACTTTCGAGGAAAAAGATGCTTTGAATAGCCTAAAGTTTGCTAACATATGAATATGTATACCAGATAAAGGGGTGGTTTGGCCTTTATGGATAAGGCTGATTATACAACTAATATGTTGCTTGTTTTGGACAGTGCAACTTATGTTTGTTTTTCTCTTAATGAAATTAATGGAGCCTATCGTAAACTTAAAGGTTTCATTAATGACCTATTCATTGAAGGCCGCATTGACTTATTTAATTTTCTTAACTACACACCCAGTTATTCCTACATTATTTGGGTTGCCAAAAGTCCATAAGAATTTAAATAAACCCCCTTTTCACCTGATCATCGATGGTAGGCACTCTATCACTTATGGGTGTGCCAGATTCATTGACTGTAAACTAAAAGATTTACTAAAAAATCAAAAACAAATTTGCAAGGATTCCTGGGCTTTTTGGATTCTTTAAATAGTTTTCCTTTTGATGAAGATTTAAATTTTTTTACCATCGATGTTTGTGACTTGTACACTTGTATACCATAAGACCTTGGATGTGAATGGGTTAAGAATTTTATGTTGGACCAGAAAATGGATGGGAATGTTATTGATTTGGTCATATACTTACTGGAACTTGTTTTAGCTAACAATTATTTCCTTTTTGAATCTAAATTCTATTTGCAACAAACAGGTGTAGCCATGGGATCTCCCTGTGGTGCAACCTTTGCCAAAACAGTAATGACATTTTGGGAAACACATTTTTTATTTAAAGACCCTGTTTTCCAGAGTAAGGCTGCTTTATACACCTGCTATTTGGATGATATTTTTATTCTTTGGAAGGGTGATAGACATTCCACAGCATCATTTATTAAAAAAGTTACTGATTTTACTGATTTCTTGGATTTCACTTGGGACTTTCAAGAAAAACAGACTTCATTTTTAGATGTAAAATTAGTCAAAAATTTTGTTTTACACACATTTACATCTAGGATTTTTTGAAAACCCACTTACTCAAATGCATTCCTCCATTTTTCTAGTTGCCACCCCTTCCATCAGAAGAAGGGAGTTGTTAAGGGACAACTAGTTAGGGCAGCTAGGATGGTAACTTTAGATGAAGATTTTTTGGATGAGTGTAGTTTATTAAGGGACATGTTTATGAAAAGAGGTTACCCTGTTAACTTATTGGATGAACTCATTTTTGAGGTTACATCTAAAAGGACATATGGTTACTTTAAACCAATTCTAAGTTATATTATTTCATCTGGAAATGAGAATCTTGAGTGTGTTAATGATATTATGGATCCACATAATACACTGATTCCTTTAACACAGCAATTTGAGCATGAAAATAACAATAACTTTGGAAATTTAGGTTTTATTACCAATTTTTCTAAAGATGCTCCCTTTTTGAGGGATATCATTTTCAAGAACTGGTACTTTTTAGTCGAGGATAGTACAACAAGAAATTATGTGGGTGAAAGGCCTCTTGTAATTTTTAAAAAAGGTAGGAACTTAAAAACTATCCTTGAAACAGTAAATTATAAATGTCACCGCCCACACTGTGGGATGTTTAAATGTGGATCATGCCGTTGGTGTAAGTTTATATGTGTTACCAACATGTTTATGATCAATAAGAAAAAATATTACTTAACGGATAAATACAACTGCAACACAAGAGGGGTAGTCTACTTGGCATTATGTCAGAATTGCCTGTCTTTCTATGTTGGCAAAACTGATAGGGTTTTTAAAAATCGAATTTATGAACATTTTTACGCCATTTCTAAAGCAAATATTACAAATGCCCTAGCTAGACATATTTTGGCCTTTCCCACACATGAATTTTGTTTTTTAATCATTGATAGGGTTGTTGAAAACATTAGGGGAGGTCCGACTTTTTTGCAACTTGAGAAGAAAGAACTTTTATGGCAACTTAAGTTGAACGCTTCAGTTTCACCTGGATTGAATGACACTATTTCTATCATGAGTGTTTTGAAACTGAAGTCTTTATGTAGATAACATTTATTATTTTATTTTTACAGTCAATTATTTAAATATTCTAACTTCTATATATATTTTACGCATATATTTGTAGTGTTTAGGATTTTATTTAAAGTTTTGTTCAATGGGTCTATTGTGTAGTTGGATATCTTATTTTGAGGCATGTCTTTTATTTTGATGTTTAATGGGACTTTTATTGTGACTTTTTTCTTTGAATGGGAAATGATGTCACTTCTTGAATGCTTATTTAAATGGTTTATTTCCTGTATACTTTTGTCTGAAGTTTATATATTTTATAAATGAAAGCGCTAACTTTATATTTATTTCTGTGTCCAGAGTGGTATTTTCTCCTTACATATTTCATTCAGTTTTTGTTTTGCACTCGTTTGTCTGTGACCCTACTGAAAACTGCATATTATACTTGTCTCTAAATGTTTCTGTTTTTCCTAGTTTTATCTGTTTGTCACCCTACTTAAAAGTGCATACTATACATATTTCTAAATGTTTCTATTGTTCCTAGTTTTATCTATGTTTGTAACCCTACTGAAAACTGCATATTATACTTATCTCTAAATGTTTCTATTGTTCCTAGTTTTATCTGTTTGTCACCCTACTGAAAACTGCATATTATACTTATCTCTAAATGTTTCTATTGTTCCTAGTTTTATCTGTTTGTAACCTACTGAAAACTGCATATTATACTTATCTCTAAATGTTTCTGTTTTTCCTAGTTTTATCTGTTTGTCACCCTACTGAAAACTGCATATTATACTTATTTCTAAATGTTTCTATTGTTTCTAGTTGTATCTATGTTTGTAACCCTACTGAAAAATGCATATTATATTTATCTCAAAATGTTTCTATTGTTCCTAGTTTTATCTGTTAGTCACCCTACTGAAAACTGCATATTATACTTATCTGTAAATGTTTCTATTGTTCCTAGTTGTATCTGTTTGTAATCCTACTGAAAGCTGCATATTATACTTATCTGTAAATGTTTCTATTGTTCCTAGTTTTATCTGTTTGTAACCCTACTGAAAACTGCATATTATACTTATCTCTAAATGTTTCTATTGTTCCTAGTTGTATCTGTCACCCTACAGAAAACTGCATTTTATACTTATCTCTAAATGTTTCTATTGTTCCTAGTTTTATCTGTTTGTCACCATACTGAAAACTGCATATTATACTTATATCTAAATGTTTCTATTGTTCCTAGTTGTATCTGTTTGTCATCCTACCAAAAACTGCATATTATACTTATCTCAAAATGGTTCTATTGTTCCTAGTTGCATCTGTTTGTCACCCTACTGAAAACTGCATATTATACTTATCTCTAAATGTTTCTATTGTTCCTAGTTTTATCTGTTTGTAACCCAACTGAAAACTGCATATTATACTTATCTCTAAATGTTTCTATTGTTCCTAGTTGTATCTGTTTGTCACTTACTGAAAACTGCATATTATACTTGGCTGTAAATGTTTCTATTGTTCCTAGTTGTATCTGTTTGTAATCCTACTTAAAACTGCATATTATACTTATCTGTAAATGTTTCTGTTGTTCCTAGTTTTATCTGTTTGTAACCCTACTGAAAACTGCATATTATACTTATCTCTAAATGTTTCTATTCTTCTAGTTGTATCTGTTTGTCACCCTACTGAAAACTGCATATTATACTTATCTCTAAATGTTTCTATTGTTCCTAGTTTTATCTGTTTGTAACTCTACTGAAAACTGCATATTATACTTATCTCTAAATGTTTCTATTGTTCCTAGTTGTATCTGTTTGTAACCCTACTGAAAACAGCATATTATACTTATCTCTAAATGTTTCTATTGTTCCTAGTTGTATCTGTTTGTCACCCTACTGAAAACTGCATATTATACTTATCTATAAATGTTTCTATTGTTCCTAGTTGTATCTGTTTGTCACCTTTCTGAAAAGTGCATATTATACTTATTTATAAATGTTTCTATGCTTCATAGTTGTATCTGTTTGTCACCCTACTGAAAACTGCATATTATACTTATCTCTAAATGTTTCTATTGTTCCTAGTTTTATCTGTTTGTAACCCTACTGAAAACTGCATATTATACTTATCTCTAAATGTTTCTATTGTTCCTAGTTGTATCTGTTTGTAACCCTACTGAAAACAGCATATTATACTTATCTCTAAATGTTTCTATTGTTCCTAGTTTTGTCTGTTTGTTACCCTACTGAAAACTGCATATTATACTTATCTCTAAAAGTTTCTGTTGTTCATAGTTTTATCTGTTTGTCACCCTACTGAAAACTGAATATTATACTTATCTCTAAATGTTTCTATTGTTCCTAGTTTTATGTGTTTATCACCCTACTGAAAACTACATATTATAGTTATCTCTAAATATTTCTATTGTTCCTAGTTTTATCTGTTTGTAACCCTACTGTAAACTGCATATTATACTTATCTCTAAATGCTTCTATTGTTCCTAGTTTTATCTGTTTGTAACCCTATTGAAAACTGCATATTATATCTATCTCTAAATGTTTTTATTGTTCCTAGTTGTATCTGTTTGTAACCCTACTGAAAACTGCATATTATACTTATCTCTAAATGTTTCTATTGTTCCTCGTTGCATCTGTTTGTAACCCTACTGACAACTGCATATTATACTTATCTCTAAATATTTCTATTGTTCCTAATTCTATCTGTTTGTCACCCTACTGAAAACTGCATATTATACTTATCTCTAAATTTTTCTATTGTTCCTAGTTGTATCTGTTTGTGACCATACTAAAAACTGCATATTATACTTATCTCTAAATGTTTCTATTGGTCCTAGTTTTATCTGTTTGTAACCCTACTGAAAACTGCATATTATACTTATCTCTAAATGTTTCTATTGTTCCTAGTTTTATCTATGTTTGTAACCCCACTGTAAATGCAAATTAAACTTATCTCTAAATGTTTCTATTGTTCCTAGTTGTATCGGTTTGTAACCCTTCTGAAAACTGCATGTTATACTTATCTCTAAATGTTTATATTGTTCCTAGTTTTATCTGTTTGTCACCCTACTGAAAACTGCATATTATACTTATCTCTAAATGTTTCTGTTGTTCCTAGTTGTATCTGTTTGTAACCCTACTGAAAACAGAATATTATACTTATCTCTAAATGTTTCTATTGTTCCTAGATGTATCTGTTTGTCATCCTATGAAAACTGCATAGTATACTTATCTCTAAATGTTTCTATTGTTCCTAGTTTTATCTGTTTGTAACCCTACTGAAAACTGCATATTATATTTATCTCTAAATGTTTATATTGTTCCTAGTTGTATCTGTTTGTCACACTACTGAAAACTGCATATTATACTTATTTCTAAATGTTTCTATTGTTCATAGTTTTATCTATGTTTGTAACCCTACTGAAAAATGCATATTATACCTATCTCAAAATGTTTCTATTGTTCCTACTTTTATCTGTTTGTAATCCTACTGAACGCTGCATATTATACTTATCTGTAAATGTTTCTATTGTTCCTAGTTTTATCTGTTTGTAACCCTACTGAAAACTGCATATTATACTTATCTCTAAATGTGTCTATTCTTCCTAGTTGTATCTGTTTGTCACCCTACTGAAAACTGCATATTATACTTATCTCTAAATATTTCTATTGTTCCTAGTTTTATCTGTTTGTCACCATACTGAAAACTGCATATTATAGTTATATCTAAATGTTTCTATTGTTCCTAGTTGTATTTTTTGTCACCCTACCGAAAACTGCATATTATACTTATCTCAAAATGTGTCTATTGTTCCTAGTTGCATCTGTTTGTCACCCTACTGAAAACTGCATATTATACTTATCTCTAATATTTCTATTGTTCCTAGTTTTATCTGTTTGCAACCCAACTGAAAACTGCATATTACACTTATCTCTAAATGTTTCTATTGTTCCTGGTTGTAACTGTTCATCACCCTAATGAAAACTGCATATTATACTTATCACTAAATGTTTCTATTGTTCCTAGTTGTATCTGTTTGTCACCCTACTGAAAACTGCATATTATACTTATCTCTAAATGTTTCTATTGTTCCTAGTTTTATCTGTTTGTCACCCTACTGAAAACTGCATATTATACTTATCTCTAAATGTTTCTATTGTTCCTAGTTGTATCTGTTTGTCACTCTACTGAAAACTGCATATTATACTTATCTCTAAATGTTTCTATTGTTCCAAGTTTAATCTGTTTCTAACCCTATTGAAAACTGCATCTTACACTTATCTCTAAATGTTTATATTGTTCCTAGTTGTATCTGTTTGTAACCCTACTGAAAACTGCATATTATACTTATCTCTAAATGTTTCTATTGTTCTTAGTTGTATCTGTTTGACACCTTGCTGAAAAGTGCATATTATACTTATTTCTAAATGTTTCTATGCTTCATAGTTGTATCGGTTTGTAACCCTACTGAAAACTGCATATTATACTTATCTCTAAATGTTTCTATTGTTCCTAGTTGTATCTGTTTGTAACCCTACTGAAAACTGCATATTATACTTATCTCTAAATGTTTCTATTGTTCCTAGTTGTATCTGTTTGTAACCCTAATGAAAACTGCATATTATACTTATCTCTAAATGTTTCTATTGTTCCTAGTTTTGTCTGTTTGTCACCCTACTGAAAACTGCATATTATACGTATCTCTAAAAGTTTCTATTGTTCCTAGTTTTATCTGTTTGTCAGCCTACTGAAAACTGCATATTATACTTATCTCTAAATGTTTCTATTTTTCCTAGTTTTATCTGTTTATCACCCTACTGAAAACTACATATTATACTTATCTGTAAATATTTCTATTGTTCCTAGTTTTATCTGTTTGTAACCCTACTGTAAACTGCATATTATACTTATCTCTAAATGTTTATGTTGTTCCTAGTTTTATCTGTTTGTAACCCTACTGAAAACTGCATATTATACTTATCTCTAAATGTTTTTATTGTTCCTAGTTGCATCTGTTTGTAACCCTACTGAAAACTGTATATTATATTTGTATAATGAAACTGATATTTAAAGTTAGCATTGCTGTTCTCTTAAATGTATATGGTATATCACTGTGTATACCCACTGTTGCTTAGTCGATTAATCTAGCTGATAGCCAGTTTGCTGTGGGGAATGTGTGTTTTAGCGACTCTTGTTTTATATGCTTGTATGTGTAGAATTATATCTACTAGTGTATTGCCTGGGGAATCTGATTAACGCTGCACGTGCTTCTGCCTCTAGTAGTGTTTTAAACTGCTCAACCTGCAAAGCTATAGCTTTATCTTTAACTTGCTTTATATTAAGATTGACTGGTGCATATCTTGGCTTATATCTCTAATTGTATTTAATGTTGTTTTCCCTTATACATAATATATTAAGGACATGAAAACCATTTTTGTTTGGTACTGAACTTTGATATCAATCCTTTCTTTAAGAGTATCCCTGACTACAAGAATTTAAATGTATAGGTCATAAGCTTTACTAAACTAGAGTACTATACTATCTTGATATTAATCTTTGTTTCCTATCTTACCATAGATAGCCCCCTTAACTACAACCACGTGGGTCCCAAACATACGCAGAGGGACTGCTCCTATGGTGTGAATGCACAAGCAGGCTACAAGTACTACGGTGTCAGCCAACTACTTCCCACGTAAATAGGGTAAAAAGGATACCCTATTAAAATTTAGTAGTATTGTAAAGCGTCTTGTAGGCAGGGACAAAACAGTACCTTTCACTTAATCTGGTAGCCCCTGTCCATACAACTTATTCCTAACAAGTTACTTAAAATCCACTACTTTTATTCCTAAAGTTAGGTATTGTTAAGCCAATGAAGTTGCAGACAAACCTAGCCTAAGTATACCAAGAGTACACAAAATTAGGTGCTAAGTTTTTAAAAGATAACAGTGCACAACAGCTGTATTCTCTACTTACAGGTAGCTGGACTTTAGGACCCTGCAAACTCCTGACTGGTGTATCTCGCTCACTTGCCTCACGCTCGGGCTCACTCCGCTCCCCACCCTGCCCCCATATCCCACCCGCCCCCGCTATATCCACATTTATTAGGTCATAATCCCATCCCACTCAACCCCTGAACCAATCATAGCCCCCCTGCGGTTAGCCTATCTCCTCCCATATTTCTAGCTAATTACCAATTAACTAGCTGGCCCTCCTAACCCCACATATAAAATTAATCAGCCTTGACTACCAGTCCGGCAAAATAATGAACTCTATCATCCCACCACTAGTTTTTCTCCTACTGATTCCTTATCTCTTATCATGGTATGAGAACCAAACCCTACTGGGTATTCACTTCCCAAATGGTCACACCAGTAATCATCTAACTCCTCCTTTGAATCTAATCTCTCCTTCTAACTGCCCCACGACAACATCACGCCCCAAAAGTATGTATCTCACCCAATGTTATCCTAAAGTAACCATTACAAAATCTAGTCTGAAGATACTTAGTAAACTACTACATCTCTTAGACCACCTGAAAGCAAGTATTACTAAAGATGGAGATATTCACCCTAACCCAGGCCCATCCACAGTCTTAGACCCCATCACCCCTATGTTAACTCATAGATCCTCTAGCTCTCTCCTCATCTTCCATCTTAACCTAAGAAGTATAAATAACAAGATACATAATCTACATGCTATGATAGCCACACATCTCCCAGACATCATGTGTCTATCTGAAACATGGCTCAAACCATCCACTAAGGATGAAGAAATTCTTCCACCTAGCTACAATATACTTAGGGTTGATCGAGAGAAAAAAAAAGGTGGCGGTATAGCAGTAATGTTTAAAAATACGCTGAATATCATTATGAACCCAACACAACCCCCCAAGGTCTCTAATAACGAACTAATTGCCCTAAAAATATGCCTAAATAACCAAAAGTGTATCAATCTAATTGTAGTCTATATCCCACCAGGGAAAAATTTAGAAACCGTGGAGCTCACACTAAGCTGGCTTACCTCAAACTACCCCCAGGAAACAATTGTCCTTGGAGACTTTAACCTTGACTGGTCCCAATACTCTGACCAGATGAATCCCCTGCCCATCAACCTATATGGTTTCTCCCAAAATATAATATCTCCCACAAGAATAGGTAACTCTCAACAAAAAGAAAGTATTATCGACTGGATTCTTACAAATAAAGACACACCTAATTATACCACGGGTACCCTCCCCAATGATCTTAGTGACCACCTTACCACCTTCATCATAAAGCATAAATTTATGCGAACAAACCTTCCCATTTATAAAGTAGTTAGAAACAAGAAGAAATTTGTTCTTGAACAATTCCTAGCAGAACTTAAATCCTGTAACTGGTCCATGCTAAAAACACTCCCCATTGATGAGAGTGTTACATACTTTAATGATACATTCCTAAATATACTGGACTCTCATGCACCCAACCGATCCATCAGAGCCAAAGTCCAAACTGCACCTTGGCTAACTAAAGACACCAGATCTAAAATTAAGCTCAGAGACCAGGCCTGGTTAAAATGGCGTACCACCAAAGAACCCTAGATCGTATCAAATTTCAGCAGCTCAGAAATTCTACAAAAACAGATACTACCCGGGATAAAAGAATTACTTCTGTCATCTCCAAGACAAACACCAAAATAACCCAAAGAAGTTTTGGGCATGTTTTAATAACCTTCGTTATTCTGGGAAATCAACTACCCCTACCCCTGAAAAACTTATAGGTAAAGATCCTGAAGTAATAGCTAACTCATTTAACTCTTTCTTCACTGAGACCGTTCAGGCACTAGCCAGTCAGTTACCTACTACTTCCACCTCCTTAGCCAGTCCTATTGGCAAAAATCTACCTGCCTTTAGTCTTCAACCTATATCCACCTCCTATATTAGAACTCTATTAAAGAAACTCAAACCATCCACCCTATCGGCTGATCGTCTCCCAGCTGAATACCTACAATTAGCAGCTGATGTTATAGCATATCCCATTTCAATCCTGATTAATAGAACCATTACAGAGGCCACCATCCCCTCAATCTGGAAAATATCATATGTCATCCCACTTCACAAAGGAGGCCACTCTACGGAAACTTCGAACTATAGACCTATAGCAATTTTGTCACCCATAGCAAAAATTATGGAAAGGTGTGCTCACAAGCAACTCCAACACTACCTCACCCTTAACAATCTTCTCTCTAAAACCCAACATGGGTTTCGCCCCCATCATAGCACTACCACTGCCCTCTTTTCCTTTGTGGATTCAGTAAATAACAATCGGAACAACAAATTTATAACTTCTGCTCTCTTTCTTGACTTGTCAAAAGCCTTTGACATGGTCAATCACCAACTATTGCTCCACACCCTTAAATCCCTTCACCTCGATAACCTAGCCCTACGGTGGTTTGATGCTTACCTTTCTGGTAGACAACAAGCTGTCCAGTGGCAAAGCAAACTATCCCTCTTGCTACCAAATACCATAGGAGTTCCCCAAGGCTCTATACTTGGTCCCCTTCTCTTCTCTGTATTCATAAACGACCTCCACTCAGTCATCCCCAAAGCCACCTGCATCCAATATGCAGATGACTCCACCCTGATTTGTTCTGATGTCTCCCTCCATAATCTCCAAATAGCCACCCAACACTGCTTTGCGGCAGTGGAAAAATGGTTTTCGGAACGGAAACTCATACTGAATCTCATAAAAACTAAGCTACTTCTAATCTTCCCCACCGCAGGAATCCCCTCAGGCCAATACCCACCTCATTCTAATAATAAGATCTTTCATGTTCAATCCATTAATGGCACCATCATTGAACCTGTCACCAACACTAAACTACTAGGTGTTACTATTGATCACAAGCTTAAATTTGATGTTCACATTACTCAAACTATTAAGACAGTTAATAAGAAACTAGGTTCTATGTACAGAATTAAGAACTTTCTAACTCCTTATACCAAATTAACTATAGCCCGAACTCACTTTCTTTCCACTCTACTGTATGCTTCCCCGGTCCTATCCTTCCTCAATAAAAATGAGCTCAACAAACTTTCAGTTGCTTATAACCATATCGCTAAATTTGTGACTGGGTCTCCTTACCGTACTCATCACTGTCTCAACCTAAAGAAGCTTGAATGGTTAGAATTACCTAATCTACTAAAATTTAACCAACTTACGGAAGCATTTAAAATAATTAAGGAACCAGAAAAAAAACCCTCCCTGAACAAACTCCTGACCCCTTACTCCAACCTTAACTGCCTCCGATCTTCTAACAGTGTCCTGGTACAAACCATGAAATCAAATAACTTGGGAGGTGATGCTCTCTATGCCAATTCTATTGGAAGGCTATGGAATTCCCTTCCCAATAACCTTAGACTAACAACCTCACTCAGCCATTTTAAAACTAGTCTCAAGTCATTTCTTAAGGCACACTGGCTATGCCCTTGTGACAATCCTGACTAACCCTATAGCTCCCTACAACCCACTCTTTATTATCTATAGGATTTCCTCACCCAAATCTCACTGGTTCCACTTAAACTTATTCTCTATACACGTCCTCTTCTCTTTGACTGCCCTCTCCTATTACCATAGATTCGACTTGTCTATGTAGATATAGCCTTCTACCTTGTGCTTAAAAGCGCAAACCTCTTTACTTCTCAACCTATCTAAATATTTGGGTATCTACTCAACATTGTAATTGTGGAATTTAATAGAATATACTTGTATTCAATCTATCTGTATTTTGAATGTTTCTGATCTTAGACTATGTATTGTTTGTTTTATTTAATTGGGGAGCTTTTCTCCCCGGGTCTCTGCTGAAAAGGGACATGTATCCAGTCAGACTAACCCGGTAAACAAATGTAAAATAAAATAAAAATAAAATAAAATAAATAAATATTCTTGTAGATTCTCATGTCAGTGACTGTCCCCACAGTAAACAGTTTGCATTATATGTCACAGCCAATTCCGTTAGACAGAATGTAGATTCTCATGTCAGTGACTGTCGTATAGTAAAAGACTTGCAGTATATCTCACAGCCAATGTTGATAGGCAGAATGTAGATTCTCATGTCAGTGACTGTCGCATAGTAAAAGACTTGCAGTATATGTCAAAGCCAATGCCAATAGGCAGAATGTAGATTATCATGTCAGTGACTGTTCCCACAGCAAACAACTTGCAGCATATTTCACAGCCAATGCCATGAGGAGAATGTAGATTATCATGTCAGTGACTATCCCCGCAGTAAACAGTTTGCACTATATGTCACAGCCAATGCTGTTAAGCAGAATGTAGATTCTCATGTCAGTGTCTGTCCCCCAGTAAACGACTTGCACTATACGTTACAGCCAATGCCGTTAGGCGGAATGTAGATTCCCATGTCAGTGACTGTCGCACACTAAACAACTTGCAGTATATGTCACAGCCAATGCCATTAGGTGGAATGCAAATTATCATGTCAGCGACTGTCTCCACAGTAAACAGCTTGCATATGTCACAGTCATTGTCATTAGGCACAATGTAGGATATCATGTCAGTGACTGTCCCCACAGTAAACAGCTTGTAGTATATGTCACAGCCAATGCCATTAGGTAGAATGTAGATTATCATGTCAGTGACTGTCCCCACAGTAAACACCTTCCAGTATATGTCACAGTCAATGCCGTTAGGCAGAATGAGATTATCATGTCAGTGATTGCCCCCACAGTAAACAGCCTGCAGTATATGTCACAGCCAATACCATTAGGAGAATGTAGATTCTCATGTCAGTGACTATCTTCACTGTAAACAGTTTGCACTATATGTCACAGCCAATGCTGTTAAGCAGAATATAGATGCTCATGTCAGTGTCTGTCCCCCAGTAAACGACTTGCACTATACGTTACAGCCAATGCTGTTAGGCGGAATGGAGATTCTCATGTCAGTGACTGTCGCACACTAAACAACTTGCAGTATATCTCACAGCCAATGCCATTAGGTGGAATGCAAATTATCATGTCAGCGACTGTCTCCACAGTAAACAGCTTGAATATATCACAGTCAATGTCATTAGGCACAGTGTAGGATATCATGTCAGTGACTGTCCCCACAGTAAACAGCTTGTAGCATATGTCACAGCCAATGCCATTAGGTAGAATATAGATTATCATGTCAGTGATTGTACCCACAGTAAACAGCTTGCAGCATGTGTCACAGCCAATGGCATTAGGCAAAATGTAGATGATCATGCCAGTCATTGTCTTACAGTAAATGACTTACAGTACATGTCACAGCCAAAGCCATTAGGCAGAATATAGATTATCATATCAGTGACTGTCCCCACAGTAAACAGCTTCCAGTATATGTTACAGTCAATGCCATTAAGCAAAATGAGATTATCATGTCAGTGATTGCCCCCACAGTTAACAGCCTGCAGTATATGTCACAGCCAATGCCATTAGGAGAATGTAGATTCTCATGTCAGTGACTATCTTTGCTGTAAACAGCTTGCACTATATGTCACAGCCAATGCTGTTAAGCAGAATTTAGATTCTCATGTCCGTGACTGTCGCACTGTAAATGACTTGCAGTATATGTCACAGCCAATGCCGTTAAGCAGAATGTAGATTATCATGTCAGTGATTGTCCCACAGCAAACAGCTTGCAACATGTGTCACAGCCAATGCCATTAGGCAGAATGTAGATTATGATGTCAGTGAGTGTCCCACAGTAAACGGCTTGCATTATATGTCATAGCCAATGCCATTAGGCAGAATATAGATTATCATGTTAGTGATTGTCCCACAGTAAACAACTTGCAGTATATGTCACAGAAAATACCATTAGGCAGAATATAGATTATCATGTCAGTGATTGTCCCCACAGTAAACAGGTTGCAGTATATGTCACAGCCAATGCCGTTAGGCAGAATATAGATTATCATGTCAGTGATTGTCCCACAGTAAACGACTTGCAGTATACGTTACAACCAATGGCGTTAAGCAGAATGTAGATTCTCATGTCATTGACTGTCCTCACAGTAAATGACTTGCAGTATATGTCACAGCCAGTGCTGTTAGGCAGAATGTGGATTATCATGTCAGTGATTGCCCCACAGTAAACAGCTTCCAGTATATGTCACAGCCAATGCTGTTAGGCAGAATGTAGATTCTCATGTCAGTGACTGTTCCCACAGTATGACTTACAGTACATGTCATAGCCAATGCAGTTAGATGGAATGCATATTATTATGTCAGGGACTGTCCCCACAGTAAACAGCTTGCAGAATATGTCACAGCCAATGACGTTATGCAGAATGTAGGTTATCATGTCAGTGACTGTCCACACAGTAAACAGCTTGCAGTATATGCCACAGCCAACACCATTAGTCAGAATGTAGATTATCATGTCAGTGACTGTTCCTAGAGTAAATAGCTTGCAGTATATGTCACAGTCAATGCTAAGCAAAATGTAGAATCTCATGTCAGTGACTGTCCCACAGTAAACAACTTGCAGTATACATTACAGCCAATGCTGTTAGAATGTAGATTCTCATGTCAGTGACTGTCCCCACAGTAAATGACTTGCAGTATATATCACAACCAATGCCATTAGGAACAATGTAGGATATCATGTCAGTGACTGTCCCCACAGTAAACAGCTTGTAGTATATGTCAGAGCCAGTGCCGTTAGGCAGAATGTAGATTCTCATGTCAGTCACAATCCTCACAGTAAACAGCTTGCAGTATATGTCACAGCCAATGTTATTAGGTGGAATGCAGATTATCATGGCAGTGACTGTCCCCACAGTAAACAGCTTGCATTATAAGTTACAGCCAATGCCATTAGGCAAAATGTAGATTATAATGTCAGTGATTGTCCCACAGTAAATAGCTTGCAGTATATGTCCCAGCCAATGCCATTACGCAAAATGTAGATTATCATGTCTGTAATTGTCCCACAGTAAATAGCTTGCAGCATGCGTCACTGCCAATGCCATTAGGTAGAATGTAGATTATCATGTCAGTGACTATCCCACAGTAAACAACTTGCATTATAAGCTACAGTCAATGCCGTTAGGCAGAATATAGATTATCATGTCAGTGATTGCCCCCACAGTATATGTCACAGCCAATGCCATTAGGCAGAATGTAGATTATCATGTCAGTTACTGTCCCCACAGTAAATAGCTTACAGTATATGTCACAGTCAATGCCATTAGGCAGAATATAGATTATCATGTCAGTGACTGTCCCACAAAAAATGACCTGCAGTATATGTCACAGCCAATGCCATTAGACAGGATGTAGATTCTCATGTCAGTGACTGTCCCCACAGTAAACAGCTTGCATTATATGTCACAGCCAATTCCGTTAGGCAGAATGTAGATTCTCATGTCAGTGACTGTCGTATAGTAAAAGACTTGCAGTATATCTCGCAGCCAATGTTGATAGGCAGAATGTAGATTCTCATGTCAGTGACTGTCGCATAGTAAAAGACTTGCAGTATATGTCACAGCCAATGCCAATAGGCAGAATGTAGATTATCATGTCAGTGACTGTTCCCACAGCAAACAACTTGCAGCATATTTCACAGCCAATGCCATTAGGAGAATGTAGATTATCATGTCAGTGACTATCCTCGCAGTAAACAGTTTGCACTATATGTCACAGCCAATGCTGTTAAGCAGAATGTAGATTCTCATGTCAGTGTCTGTCGCCCAGTAAATGACTTGCACTATACGTTACAGCCAATGCCGTTAGGCGGAATGGAGATTCTCATGTCAGTGACTGTAGCACACTAAACAACTTGCAGTATATGTCACAGCCAATGCCATTAGGTGGAATGCAAATTATCATGTCAGCGACTGTTTCTACAGTAAACAGCTTGCATATGTCACAGTCAATGTCATTAGCCACAGTGTAAGATATCATGTCAGTGACTGTCCCCACAGTAAACAGCTTGTAGCATATGTCACAGCCAATGCCATTAGGTAGAATGTAGATTATCATGTCAGTGACTGTACCCACAGTAAACTGCTTGCAGCATGTGTCACAGCCAATGGCATTAGGCAAAATGTAGATGATCATGCCAGTCATTGTCCCACAGTAAATGACTTGCAGTATATGTCACAGCCAAAGCCATTAGGCAGAATATAGATTATCATGTCAGTGACTGTCCCCACAGTAATCAGCTTCCAGTATATGTCACAGTCAATGCCGTTAGGCAGAATGAGATTATCATGTCAGTGATTGCCCCCACAGTAAACAGCCTGCAGTATATGTCACAGCCAATGCCATTAGGAGAATGTAGCTTCTCATGTCAGTGACTATCTTCACTGTAAACAGTTTGCACTATATGTCTCAGCCAATGCTGTTAAGCAGAATGTAGATTCTCATGTCAGTGTCTGTCCCCCAGTAAATGACTTGCACTATACGTTACAGCCAATGCCGTTAGGCGGAATGGAGATTCTCATGTCAGTGACTGTCGCACACTAAACAACTTGCAGTATATGTCACAGCCAATGCCATTAGGTGGAATGCAAATTATCATGTCAGCGACTGTCTCCACAGTAAACAGCTTGCATATGTCACAGTCAATGTCACTAGGCACAGTGTAGGATATCATGTCAGTGACTGTCCCCACAGTAAACAGCTTGTAGCATATGTCACAGCCAATGCCATTAGGTAGAATGTAGATTATCATGTCAGTGATTGTACCCACAGTAAACAGTTTGCAGCATGTGTCACAGCCAATGGCATTAGGAAAAATGTAGATGATCATGCCAGTCATTGTCCCACAGTAAATGACTTACAGTATATTTCACAGCTAAAGCCATTAGGCAGAATATAGATTATCATGTCAGTGACTGTCCCCACAGTAAACAGCTTCCAGTATATGTCACAGTCAATGCCGTTAGGCAGAATGAGATTATCATGTCAGTAATTGCCCCCGCAGTAAACAGCCTGCAGTATATGTCACAGCCAATGCCATTAGGAGAATGTAGATTCTCATGTCAATGACTATCTTCACTGTAAATAGTTTGCACTATATGTCACAGCCAATGCTCTTAAGCAGAATGTAGATTTTCATGTCAGTGACTGTCTCACAGTAAATGACTTGCAGTATATGTCACAGCAAATGTCATTAAGCAGAATGTAGATTATCATGTCAGTGATTGTCCCACAGAAAACAGCTTGCAAGGTGTGTCACAGCCAATGCCATTAGGCAGAATGTAGATTATAATGTTAGTGACTGTTCCCATAGTAAACGACTTGCAGTATATGTCACAGCCAAAGCCGTTAGGCAGAATGTAGATTATCATGTCAGTGACTGTTCCCACAGCAAACAACTTGCAGCATATTTCACAGCCAATGCCATTAGGAGAATGTAGATTATCATGTCAGTGACTATCCCCGCAGTAAACAGTTTGCACTATATGTCACAGCCAATGCTGTTAAGCAGAATGTAGATTATCATGTCAGTGTCTGTCCCCCAGTCAACGACTTGCACTATACGTTACAGCCAATGCCGTTAGGCGGAATGTAGATTCTCATGTCAGTGACTGTCGCACACTAAACAACTTGCAGTATATGTCACAGCCAATGCCATTAGGTGGAATGCAAATTATCATGTCAGCGACTGTCTCCACAGTAAACAGCTTGCATATGTCACAGTCAATGTCATTAGGCACAGTGTAGGATATCATGTCAGTGACTGTCCCCACAGTAAACAGCTTGTAGCATATGTCACAGCCAATGCCATTATGTAGAATGTAGATTATCATGTCAGTGATTGTACCCACAGTAAACAGCTTGCAGCATGTGTCACAGCCAATGGCATTAGGAAAAATGTAGATGATCATGCCAGTCATTGTCCCACAGTAAATGACTTGCAGTATATTTCACAGCCATATCCATTAGGCAGAATATAGATTATCATGTCAGTGACTGTCCCCACAGTAAACAGCTTCCAGTATATGTCACAGTCAATGCCGTTAGGCAGAATGAGATTATCATGTCAGTAATTGCCCCCACAGTAAACAGCCTGCAGTATATGTCACAGCCAATGCCATTAGGAGAATGTATATTCTCATGTCAGTGACTATCTTCACTGTAAACAGTTTGCACTATATGTCACAGCTAATGCTGTTAAGCAGAATGTAGATTCTCATGTCAGTGTCTGTCCCCCAATAAACTACTTGCACTATACGTTACAGCCAATGCCGTTAGGTGGAATGTAGATTCTCATGTCAGTGACTGTCGCACACTAAACAACTTGCACTATATGTCACAGCCAATGCCATTAGGTGGAATGCAAATTATCATGTCAGCGACTGTCTCCACAGTAAATAGCTTGCATACATCACAGTCAATGTCATTAGGCACAGTGTAAGATATCATGTCAGTGACTGTCCCCACAGTAAACAGCTTGTAGCATATGTCACAGCCAATGCCATTAGGTAGAATGTAGATTATCATGTCAGTGATTGTACCCACAGTAAATAGCTAGCAGCATGTGTCACAGCCAATGGCATTAGGCAAAATGTAGATGATCATGCCAGTCATTGTCTTACAGTAAATGACTTGCAGTATATGTCACAGCCAAAGCCATTAGGCAGAATATAGATTATCATGTCAGTGACTGTCCCCACAGTAAACAACTTCCAGTATATGTTACAGTCAATGCCATTAGGCAGAATGAGATTATCACGTCAGTGATTGCCCCCACAGTAAACAGCCTGCAGTATATGTCACAGCCAATGCCATTAGGAGATTGTAGATTCTCATGTCAGTGACTATCTTTGCTGTAAACAGCTTGCACTATATGTCACAACCAATGCTGTTAAGCAGAATGTAGATTCTCATGTCAGTGACTGTCGCACAGTAAACGACTTGGAGTATATGTCACAGCCAATGCCGTTAAGCAGAATGTAGATTATCATGTCAGTGATTGTCACACAGCAAACAGCTTGCAACATGTGTCACAGCCAATGCCATTAGGCAGAATGTAGATTATGATGTCAGTGAGTGTCCCACAGTAAACGGTTGCATTATATGTCATAGCCAATGCCATTAGGCAGAATATAGATTATCATGTTAGTGATTGTCCCACAGTAAACAACTTGCAGTATATGTCACAGCAAATGCCATTAGGCAGAATGTAGATTATCATGTCAGTGATTGTCCTACAGCAAACAGCTTGCAGCATGTGTCACAGCAAATGTCATTAGGCAGAATATAGATTATCATGTTAGTGATTGTCCCACAGTAAACAACTTGCAGTATATGTCACAGCAAATACCATTAGGCAGAATATAGATTATCATGTCAGTGATTGTCCCCACAGTAAACAGGTTGCAGTATATGTCACAGCCAATGCCGTTAGGCAGAATATAGGTTAGCATGTCGGTGATTGTCCCACAGTAAATGACTTGCAGTGTATGTTACAGCCAATGCCGTTAGGTGGAATGCAGATTATCATGTCAGGGACTGTCCCCACAGTAAACAGCTTGCACTATATGTCACAGGCAATGCTGTTAGGCAGAATGTAGATTATCATGTCAGTGATTGTCCCACAGTAAACGACTTGCAGTATACGTTACAACCAATGGCGTTACGCAGAATGTAGATTCTCATGTCACTGACACAGCACACTAAAGGAATTTCAATATATGTCACAGCCAATGCGGTTAAGCAGAATTTAGATTCTCATGTCAGTGAATGTCCCCACAGTAAATGACATGCAGTATATGTCACAGCCAGTGCTGTTAGGCAGAATGTGGATTATCATGTCAGTGATTGCCCCACAGTAAACAGCTTCCAGTATATGTCACAGCCAATGCTGTTAGGCAGAATGTAGATTCTCCTGTCAGTGACTGTCCCCACAGTATGACTTACAGTACATGCCATAGTCAATGCAATTAGGTGGAATGCATATTATTATGTCAGGGACTGTCTCCACAGTAAACAGCTTGCAGAGAATATGTCACAGCCAATGACGTTATGCAGAATGTAGGTTATCATGTCAGTGACTGTCCCCACAGTAAACAGCTTGCAGTATATGCCACAGCCAATACTGTTAGTCAGAATGTAGATTATCATGTCAGTGACTGTTCCTAGAGTAAATAGCTTGCAGTATATGTCACAGCCAATGCTAAGCAAAATGTAGAATCTCATGTCAGTGACTGTCCCACAGTAAACAACTTGCAGTATACATTGCAGCCAATGCTGTTAGAATGTAGATTCTCATGTCAGTGACTGTCCCCACAGTAAATGACTTGCATTATTTATCACAACCAATGCCATTAGGAACAATGTAGGATATCATGTCAGTGACTGTCCCCACAGTAAACAGCTTGTAGTATATGTCAGAGCCAGTGCCGTTAGGCAGAATTTAGATTATCATGTCAGTGACTATCCTCGCAGTAAACAGCTTGTAGTATATGTCACAGCCAATGCTGTTAAACAGAATGTAGATTCTCATGTCAGTTACTGTTGCACAGTAAATGACTTGCAGTATATGTCACAGCCAATGCCGTTAGGCAGAATGTAGATTCTCACGTCAGTGACTGTCCCCACATTAAACAGCTTGCAGTATATGTCACAGCCAATGTTGTTAGGTGGAATGCAGATTATCATGGCAGTGATTGTCCCCACAGTAAACAGCTTGCATTATAAGTTACAGCCAATGCCATTAGGCAAAATGTAGATTATCATGTCAGTGATTGTCCCACAGTAAATAACTTGCAGTATATGTCACAGCCAATGCCATTAGGCAGAATGTAGATTATCATGCCTGTAATTGTCCCACAGTAAATAGCTTGCAGCATGCATCACAGCCAATGCCATTAGGTAGAATGTAGATTATGATGTCAGTGACTATCCCACAGTAAACAACTTGCATTATAAACTACAGTCAATGCCGTTAGGCAGAATATAGAATATCATGTCAGTGATTGTCCCCACAGTATATGTCACAGCCAATGCCGTTAGGTAAAATGAGATTATCATGTCAGTGATTGCCCCCACAGTAAACAGCCTGCAGTATATGTCACAGTCAATGCCATTAGGAGAATGTAGCTTCTCATGTCAGTGACTATCTTCACTGTAAACAGTTTGCACTATATGTCACAGCCAATGCTGTTAAGCAGAATGTAGATTCTCATGTCAGTGTCTGTCCCGCAGTAAATGACTTGCACTATACATTACAGCCAATGCCGTTAGGCGGAATGGAGATTCTCATGTCAGTGACTGTTGCACACTAAACAACTCGCAGTATATGTCACAGCCAATGCCATTAGGTGGAATGCAAATTATCATGTCAGAGACTGTCTCCACAGTAAACAGCTTGCATATGTCACAGTCAATGTCTTTAGGCACAGTGTAGGATATCATGTCAGTGACTGTCCCCACAGTAAACAGCTTGTAGCATATGTCACAGCCAATGCCATTAGGTAGAATGTAGATTATCATGTCAGTGATTGTACCCACAGTAAACAGCTTGCAGCATGTGTCACAGCCAATGGCATTAGGAAAAATGTAGATGATCATGCCAGTCATTGTCCCTCAGTAAATGACTTGCAGTATATTTCACAGCCAAAGCCATTAGGCAGAATATAGATTATCATGTCAGTGACTGTCCCCACAGTAAACAGCTTCCAGTATATGTCACAGTCAATGCCGTTAGGCAGAATGAGATTATCATGTCAGTGATTGCCCCCACAGTAAACAGCCTGCAGTATATGTCACAGCCAATGCCATTAGGAGAATGCAGATTCTCATGTCAGTGACTATCTTCACTGTAAATAGTTTGCACTATATGTCACAGCCAATGCTGTTAAGCAGAATGTAGATTCTCATGTCAGTGTCTGTCCCCCAGTAAATGACTTGCACTATACGTTACAGCCAATGCCGTTAGGTGGAATGGAGATTCTCATGTCAGTGACTGTCGCACACTAAACAACTTGCCAACTTGCAGTATATGTCAGAGCCAAAGCCATTAAGCAGAATGTAGATTATCATGTCAGTGATTGTCCCACAGCAAACAGCTTGCAACATGTGTCACAGCCAATGCCATTAGGCAGAATGTAGATTATGATGTCAGTGAGTGTCCCACAGTAAACGGCTTGCATTATATGTCATAGCCAATGCCATTAGGCAGAATATAGATTATCATGTTAGTGATTGTCCCACAATAAACAACTTGCAGTATATGTCACAGCAAATGCCATTAGGCAGAATGTAGATTATCATGTCAGTGATTGTCCTACAGCAAACAGCTTGCTGCATGTGTCACAGCAAATGTCATTAGGAAGAATATAGATTATCATGTTAGTGATTGTCCCACAATAAACAACTTGCAGTATATGTCACAGCAAATACCATTAGGCAGAATATAGATTATTATGTCAGTGATTGTCCCCACAGTTAACAGGTTGCAGTATATGACACAGCCAATGCCGTTAGGCAGAATATAGATTATCATGTCGGTGATTGTCCCACAGTAAATGACTTGCAGTGTATGTTACAGCCAATGCCGTTAGGTGGAATGCAGATTCTCATGTCAGGGACTGCCCCCACAGTAAACGGCTATATGTCACAGCCAATGCCGTTAGGCAGAATGTAGATTATCATGTCAGTGATTGTCCCACAGTAAACGACTTGCAGTATACGTTACAACCAGTGGCGTTACGCAGAATGTAGATTCTCATGTCACTGACACAGCACACTAAAAGAATTTCAATATATGTCACAGCCAATGCGGTTAAGCAGAATGTAGATTCTCATGTCAGTGACTGTCCCCACAGTAAATGACTTGCAGTATATGTCACAGCCAGTGCTGTTAGGCAGAATGTGGATTATCATGTCAGTGATTGCCCCACAGTAAACAGCTTGCAGCATGTGTCACAGCCAATGCCATTAGGCAAAATATAGATTACCATGTCAGTCATAGTCCCAAAGTAAACGACTTGCAGTATATTTTACAGTCAATGCCATTAGGCAGAATATAGATTAGTATGTCAGTGATTGTCCCCACAGTTTATGTCACAGGCAATGCCATTAGGCAGAATGTAGATTATCATGTCAGTGATTGTCCCCACCAGTAAATGACTTGCAATATATGTTACAGTCAATGCCGTTATTCAGAATGTAGATTATCATGTCAGTGATTGTCCCTACAGTAAATGACTTGCAGTATATGTTACAGTCAATGCCATTATTCAGAATGTAGATTATCATGTTAGTGATTGTCACCACAGTTTATGTCACAGCCAATGCCGTTAGGCAGGATGTAGATTATAATGTCAGTGATTGTCCCCACAGATAAAAAAGCTTGCATTATATGTCACAGCCAATGCCATTAGACAGAATGTAGATTATCATGTCCCCACATTAAATGATTTGCAGTATGTGTCACAGCCAATGCCATTAGACAGAATGTAGATTATCATGTCAGAGACTATCCCACAGTAAACGACTTGCATTATATATCATAGCCAGTGTCATTAGGCAGAATGTAGATTATCATATTGGTGATTGTCCCCACAGTAAACGACTTCCAGTATCTGTCAAAGGCAATGCCGTTAGGCAGAATGTAGATTATCATGCCAGTGATTGTCCAATAGTAAACGACTTGCAGTATCTGTCAAAGTCAATTCCATTAGGCAGAATATAGATTATCATGTCAGTGATTGTCCAAGAGTAAACGACTTGCACTATATGTTACAGCCAGTGCTATTAGACAGAATGTAGATTATCATGTCAGTGATTGTCCCCAGAATAAATGATTTGCAGTATATGTCACAGCCAATGCAGTTAGGCAGAATGTAGATTATCATGTCAGTGACTGACAGTAAATGACTTGCAGTATATGTCACAACCAATGTTGTTAGGCAGAATGCAGACATGTCAACATTGGAATTAAAACTAAATAATAGCATATTGATACCACCAGACATGTCAGCATTGGAAGTAAAACTAAATAATAGCATACTGATACTACCAGACATGTCAACGTTGAAATTAAAACTAAATAATAACATACTGGTACTAACAGACATGTCAGTATTGAAATTAAAACTAAATAATAGCATACTGATACTAAAAGTCATGTCAGTACTGGAACTAAAACTAAAAATAGCATATTTATACTAACAAACATGTCAGTATTGGAATTAAAACTAAATAATTTCATACTGATACTAACAGGCATGTCATTATTGGAACTAAACCTAAATAATAGTATACTGATACTACAAGGCATGTCAGTATTGGAATTAAAACTAAATAATAGCATACTGATACTAACAGCCATGTCAACATTGCAATTTAAACTAAGTAGTAGCATACTGAAGATAAAAGGCATGTTAGTATTGGAATTAAAACTAAATAATAGCAAACTGATGCTAGCAGACATGTCAACACTGGAATTTAAAGTAAATAACAGCATACTGTTACTAAAATGTCAGTATTGGAATTAAAACAAGATAATAGCATACTGGTACTAACAGGCATGTCACTATTGGAATTTAAACGAAATAACAGCATATTGATACTAACAGGCTATCAGTATTGGAATTAAAACTAAATAATAGCGTACTCATACTAACAGATGTGTTAACACTCAAATTAAAACAAAATAATAGCATACTGATACTAACAGACATGTCAGTACTGGAATTAAAACTAAATAATAACATACTGATACTAACAGCCAGGTCTGTATTGGAATTAAATCTAAATAATAGCATATTGATACTAACAGTCATGTCAGTATTGAAATTAAAATTAAATAATATCATATTGATCGTAACAGGCATGTCAGTAATGGAATTAAAACTAAATAATAGCATACTGATACTAACAGTCATGTCAGTATTGGAATTAAAATTAAATAATACCATACTGATATTAAAAGGCATGTCTGTACTGGAATTAAAACTAAATAATAGCATACTGATACTAACAGGCATGTCAGTATTGGTATTAAAACTAAATAACAGCATATTGATACTAACAGGCATGTCAGCATTGGAATTAAAACTAAATCATAGCATACTGATACTAACAGGCATGTCAGTATTGGAATTAAAACTAAATAACAGCATATTGATACCAACAGGCATGTCAGTATTTGAATTAAACCTAAATAACAGCATACTGATACTAACAGACGTCAGTATTGGAATTAAAACTAAATAATAGCTTACTGATACTAACAGACATATCAGTATTGGAATTAAAACTAAATAATAGTATACTAATACTAACAGGCATGGCAGTATTGGAATTAAAACTTTATAATAGCATACTGACACTAACGGACATGTCTGTATTGGAATTAAAACTAAATAATAGTATACGGATATTAACAGATATGTCAGAATTGGAATTAAGACTAAATAATAGTATACTGATACTAACAGACATGTCAACACTGGAATTAAAACTAAATAATAGCATACTGATTCTAACAGGCATATCAGTATTGGAATTAAAGCTAAATAATGGCATAGTGATGCTAACAGGCATGTCACTATTGGAATTAAAACTAACTAATAGCAAACTGATACTAACAGACATGTCCTTATTGGAATTAAACCTAAATAATAGCATATTGATACTAACAGGCTGTCAGTATTGGATTTAATACTAAATAATAGCATATTGATACTAACAGACATGTCAGTACTGGAAGTAAATTTAAATAATAGCAAACTGATTGTAACAGCTAGGTTAGAATTGGAATTAAAACTAAATAATAGCATACTGATACTAACAGACATGTCCGTACTAGAATTAAACCTAAATAATAGCATATTGATACTAACAGAGATGTCAACACTGGAATAAAAAACTAAATAATAGCGTATTGATTCTAACTAGTATGTCTGAATTGGAATTAAAGCTAAATAATAGCATACTTATACAAACAGGCATGTCAACACTGGAATTAAAACTAAATAATAGCATATTGATACCAACAGGCATGTCAGTATTGGAATTAAAACTAAATAATAGCATACTGATACTAACAGACATGTCAGTATTGGAATTAAAACTAAATAATAGTATACTAATACTAACAGGCATGTCGGTATTGGAATTAAAACTTAATAATAGCATACTGATACTAACAGACATGTCAACACTGGAATTAAAACTAAATAATAGCATACTGATACTAACAGACATGTCAACACTGGAATTAAAACTAAATAATAGCATACTGATTCTAACAGGCATGTCACTATTGGAATTAAAACTAACTAATAGCAAACTGATACTAACAGACATGTCCTTATTGGAATTAAACCTAAATAATAGCATATTGATACTAAAAGACATGTCAGTACTGGAAGTAAAATTAAATTATTTATTTATTTTATTTATTTTTATTTTACATTTGTTGACCGGGCTAGTCTAGCTGGACATATATCCGTTTACAGCAGAGGCCCGGGGAGAAAAGCTCCAGTACAGATAAAATCACAGTGATTTCTAACAATAAAAAATTTATAACAATAAAAAATTTTTTCCTTCATAGAATTATACAAGGTACAAGAGAGGATAGCAATAACATTTAAAAACTTGTAAGTCATGTTCTACAAGAGAGGATAGCAGTAACATATAAAAACTTGTAAGTCATGTTCTACAAAGAAAATAATAAGAACTAAATACTAAAGTTAAAATAATCAAAGGCATACGTTAAGATTCAACTCTCAACTCCAGAAGTCATCAGGTAGGGGCTCAGTAAGGGGACAGGAAAAAAAAAAGGTTGTTTGGGTGATGGACTGGAGAGAGGGAACATTTGTAGCAGAGCAGATCAATGTCAAGTCATCTGCATATCGGATGCAGGTCGCTTGTGGCACATTCAAATAAAGGTCATTAATAAATACTGAGAAAAGAAGGGGTCCAAGGATAGATCCTTGTGGAACACCAACATTTACTGGGAGTAAGGATGATAGGTTGTTTTCCCAAAGCACTGCTTGTTGCCTGTTTTTTGAGATAGCTTCTAAACCACTGTAAAGAATGTGAGCTTAGAGAGAGGATGTTAAGTTTTTCAAGAAGTATGTTATGGTTAACCATATCAAAAGCTTTTGATAGGTCTATGAATAGTGCAGAAGAGAAACGGTTATTATTTCGATTTTTATTGATGGTGTCAGCAAAGGAAAGAAGGGCAGTTGTAGTACTGTGGTGGGGCCTGAAACCATGTTGACAGTCGGCTAGAAGGTTGTTTTGAGGAAGGTAGTCAAGAAATTGTTTGTGTATGCACCTTTCCATTATCTTCGCTAATGGGGAGAGTAAGGCAATAGGGCGATAGTTGGATAGTTCAGAGGAAGGGCCACCTTTATGAAGGGGAATTATGTGAGATATTTTCCAAATTGAAGGGATTTTCCTTTCAGAGATGGTCCTGTTTATCAGAATAGATATTGGGTGATAAATAGCTTTTGCAGCAATTTGTAAGTATTCGGATGGGAGTTGGTCAGCAGATGGGGTGCAAGGTTTTAGTTTTAAGAGAAGCTTATATATGATAGATGATGAGACAGGTTGGATTTGAAAGGCATTAGTAGAGGCTGGAGAGTTATTTTGTGAGGATGCAATAGGTGTTGGTAGTGAGTTGGCTAGGGTTAGAATGGCTTCTGTAAAGTAGTTATTAAAGGTATCTGGGATCTGAGTAGAGGTGTTAGGGTTAAATCCTAAAGGGGTAGGAGTAGGAGAATGTCCTGGTTTAAGAAGTTTATTAACACCTGACCAAAATTTTTGAGGGGTATTTTGAGTATTTTTTTGAAGATGAAGATAAAATTCCTTTTTATCTCTAAGAGTGTCTTTCTTGGTAGTATTTCTTAACTGTTTATAGAGGAGATGATCAGCTGGAGATTTGGTAGCTCTCCATTTAGCCCAGATTTTATTTCTAAGGATCATTTTTTCTTTTGTTTGCTTTGTTAGCCAAGGGGCAGTTTTGGCTCTTATCCTGGTAGAGTGGAATGGAGCATGATAGTCAAGGATTTGCAGAAACTTAGTGTTAAAATAGGTAACTGCTTCATTAAGTTCAAGGTGTGATAAAGGTGACCAGTCACATGCCTGTAATTCAGTAAGGAAGTTATCAGGGTTGAAAAATCTTTTTGAGCGGCATCTTCTTAGTTTATGCATATTAGGAATATTCAATTTTTGTCTGATAACATATGTAAGTATGTGATCACTAATACTGTCAGGAAGTGTCCCTGGAGTATAGTTGCTGGGGGCGTTATTAATTAGAATCCAGTCCAGAATTGTTTCTTTCTTATTTGGTTTATGGATTCTAGTTGTAGTTGTTATTAATTGAGAGTAACCATGGAGATTAATATGGTTAGTAGGTTGCTGGGCTACACAGGTTTTCCAATCAATGTTAAAATCACCAAGTATTATGGTTTCTTGGGGTAGTTGGTTAGTAAGAGAACTGAGTAGGTTTTCTAGAGTCTGGGTATTATTACCAGGGGGAAGGTACATACAAATTAGATAGATTGCTTTATTGTTGTTAATCTGTAGCTTGATTGATAAAATTTCAGTTTTGGGGCCTGTTAATGGAAGTTCCTTAAACTGGGTAATTTGTAGGTTGGATTTATAGATGATGGCTATACCACCACCTTTCTTCTTTGTTCGGTCATTTCTAAGTATGTTATAGCTATTATTTAGTTTTAATTCCAATACAGACATTTATGTTAGTATCAGTATGCTATTATTTGGTTTTAATTCCAGTGTTGACATGCCTATTAGTATCAGTATGCTATTATTTAGTTTTAATTCCAATACAGACATACTAAAAAATAGTATTCTGATACTAAATAATAGCATACTGATTGTAACAGCTAGGTCAGAATTGGAATTAAAACTAAATAATTGCATACTGATACTAACAGACATGTCCGTACTGGAATTAAACCTAAATAATAGCATATTGATACTAACAGAGATGTCAACACTGGAATAAAAAAACTAAATAATAGCGTATTGATTCTAACTAGTATGTCTGTATTGGAATTAAAGCTAAATAATAGCATACTTATACAAACAGGCATGTCAGCACTGGAATTAAAAGTAAATAATAGCATATTGATACCAACAGGCATGTCAGTATTGGAATTAAAACTAAATAATAGCATACTGATACTACCAGGCATGTCATCACTGGAATTAAAATTAAATAATAGCCCACTGTCACAACAGACATGTCAGTACTGGATTTAAAACTAAAAAATAGTATTCTGATACTAACAGACATTCAGTATTGGAATTAAAACTAAATAATAGAATACTGATACTAACAGGGTGTCACTATTGGAATTAAAACTAAATAATAGCATAGTGATACTAACAGACATGTCAGTATTGGAATTAAAACTAAATAATAGCATACTGATACTAACAGACATGTCAGTATTAGAATTAAAACTAAACAATAGCACAGTGATTCTAACCGGCATGTCTATATTGGAATTAAAATAAAATAATAGCATACTAGTACTAAACCAGGTCTGTATTGGAATTAAAACTAAATAATAGCATACTGATAGTAACAGGCATGTCAGTATTAGAAGTAAAAGTAAATAATAGCATATTGACACTAACAGGCATGTCATTATTGGAAATAAAACTAAATAATAACATACTGATACTAACAGGCATGTCAGTACTGGAATTAAAACTAAATAATAGCATATTGATTCTAACAGCCATGTCAGTATTGGAATTAAAACTAAATAATAGCATACTGATTGTAACAGCTAGGTCAGAATTGGAATTAAAACTAAATAATTGCATACTGATACTAACAGACATGTCCGTACTGGAATTAAACCTAAATAATAGCATATTGATACTAACAGAGATGTCAACACTGGAATAAAAAAACTAAATAATAGCGTATTGATTCTAACTAGTATGTCTGTATTGGAATTAAAGCTAAATAATAGCATACTTATGCAAACAGGCATGTCAGCACTGGAATTAAAAGTAAATAATAGCATATTGATACCAACAGGCATGTCAGTATTGGAATTAAAACTAAATAATAGCATACTGATACTACCAGGCATGTCATCACTGGAATTAAAATTAAATAATAGCCCACTGTCACAACAGACATGTCAGCACTGGATTTAAAACTAAAAAATAGTATTCTGATACTAACAGACATTCAGTATTGGAATTAAAACTAAATAATAGAATACTGATACTAACAGGGTGTCACTATTGGAATTAAAACTAAATAATAGCATAGTGATACTAACAGACATGTCAGTATTGGAATTAAAACTAAATAATAGCATACTGATACTAACAGACATGTCAGTATTAGAATTAAAACTAAACAATAGCACAGTGATTCTAACCGGCATGTCTATATTGGAATTAAAATAAAATAATAGCATACTAGTACTAAACCAGGTCTGTATTGGAATTAAAACTAAATAATAGCATACTGATAGTAACAGGCATGTCAGTATTAGAAGTAAAAGAAAATAATAGCATATTGACACTAACAGGCATGTCATTATTGGAAATAAAACTAAATAATAACATACTGATACTAACAGGCATGTCAGTACTGGAATTAAAACTAAATAATAGCATATTGATTCTAACAGCCATGTCAGTACTGGAATTAAAACTAAATAATAGCGTACTGATACTAACAGACATGTCATCACTGGAACTAAAACTAAATAATTGCATACTGATACTAACAGACATGTCAGTACTGGAATTAAAACTAAATAATAACATACTGATACTAACAGGCATGTTAGTATTGGAATTAAAAGTAAATAATACTATACTGATACTAACAGGCATGTCATCACTGGAACTAAAACTAAATAATTGCATACTGATACTAACAGACATGTCAGTATTGGAATTAAAACTAAATAATAGCATATCGACACTAAGAGATATGTCAGTATTGGAATTAAAACTAAATAATAGCATAACGACACTAAGAGATATGTCAGTATTGGAATTAAAACTAAATAATAGCATACTGATACAAACAGGCTGTCAGAATTGGAATTAAAACTAAATAATAGCATACTGATACTAACAGAAATGTCTGTATTGGAATTAAAACTAAATAATAGCATACTGATTCTAACAGGCATGTCAACACTGGAATTAAAACCAAATAATAGCATACTGATACTAACAGAAATGTCTGTATTGGAATTAAAACTAAATAATAGCATACTGATTCTAACAGAAATGTAAGCATTGGAAATAAAATTAAATAACAGTATATTGATAGTAACAGGCATGTCAGTATTAGATTAAAAACTAAATAATAGCATACTGATACTAACAGGCATGTCAACACTGGAATTAAACCAAATAATAGCATACTGATACTAACAGACATGTCAGTATTGGAATTAAAACTAAATAATAGCATACTGATACTAACAGGCATGTCAGTATTGGAATTAAAACAAAATAATAGCATACTGATACCAACAGTCAGGTCAGTATTGGAATTAAAACTAAATAACAGCATACTGATACTAACAGACATGTCAGTATTGGAATTAAAACTAAATAATAGCTTAGTGATACTAACAGGCATGTCAAGTATTGGAATTAAAACTAAATAATGTCATACTGATACTAACAGACATGTCAACACTGGAATTAAAATTAAATAATAGCATACTGATACTAACAGACATGTCAATATTGGAATTAAAACTAAACAATAGCATACTGATACTTCCAGGTATGTCAGTATTGGAATTAAAACTAAATAGTAGCATACTGATACTAACAAACATGTCAGTATTGGAATTAAAACTAAATAACAGCATACTGATACTAACAGACGTCAGTATTAGAATTAAAACTAAATAATAGTATACTGATACCAACAGGCATGTCAGTATTGGAATTAAAACTAAATAATAGCATACCGATACTAACAGACATATCAGTATTGGAATTAAAAGTAAATAATACTATACTGATACTAACAGGCATGTCATCACTGGAACTAAAACTAAATAATTGCATACTGATACTAACAGACATATCAGTATTGGAATTAAAAGTAAATAATACCATACTGATACTAACAGGCATGTCATCACTGGAACTAAAACTAAATAATAGCATACTGATTCTAACAGGCATATCAGTATTGGAATTAAAGCTAAATAATGGCATATTGACACTAACAAACAAGTCACCATTGGAATTAAAACTAAATAATAGCATAGTGATGCTAACAGGCATGTCACTATTGGAATTAAAACTAACTAATAGCAAACTGATACTAACAGACATGTCCGTATTGGAATTAAACCTAAATAATAGCATATTGATACTAATAGGCTGTCAGTATTGGATTTAAAACTAAATAATAGCATACTGATACTAATAGACATGTCCATACTGGAATTAAACCTAAATAAAGGCATATTGATACTAACAGAGATGTCAACACTGGAATAAAAAACGAAATAATAGCGTATTGATTCTAACTAGTATGTCTGTATTGGAATTAAAGCTAAATAATAGCATACTTATACAAACAGGCATGTCAACACTGGAATTAAAAGTAAATAATAGCATATTGATACCAACAGGCATGTCAGTATTGGAATTAAAACTAAATAATAGCATACTGATACTACCAGGCATGTCATCCCTAGAATTGAAATTAAATAACAGCCCACTGTCACAACAGACATGTCAGTATTGGATTTAAAACTAAATAATAGTATTCTGATACTAACAGACATGACAATATTGGAATTAAAACTAAATAATAGCATACAGATACTAACAGGCATGTCAGTACTGAAATTAAAAATAAATAATAGCTTACTGATACTGAGACATGTCAGTATTGGAATTAAAACTAAATAATAGTATACTGATACTAAAAGACATGACAATATTGGAATTAAAACTAAATAATAGCATACAGATACTAACAGGCATGTCAGTACTGAAATTAAAAATAAATAATAGCTTACTGATACTGAGACATGTCAGTATAGGAATTAAAACTAAATAATAGCATACTGATACTGAGACATGTCAGTATTGGAATTAAAACTAAATAATAGCATACTGATACTAACAGACATGTCAGTATTGGAATTAACACTAAATAATAGTATACTGATACTAAAAGACATGTCAGTATTGGAATTAAAACTAAATAATAGCATACAGATACTAACAGACGTCAGTATTAGAATTAAAACGAAATAATAGTATACTGATACCAACAGGCATGTCAGTATTGGAATTAAAACTAAATAATAGCATACTGATACTAACAGACATGTCAGTATTGGAATTAAAACTAAATAACAGCATACTGATACTAACAGACGTCAGTATTAGAATTAAAACTAAATAATAGTATACTGATACCAACAGGCATGTCAGTATTGGAATTAAAACTTAATAATAGTATACTGATACTAACAGACATGTCAGTATTGGAATTAAAACTAAATAATAGTATACGGATATTGACAGATATGTCAACACTGGAATTAAAACTAAATAATAGCATACTGATTCTAACAGGCATATCAGTATTGGAATTAAAGCTAAATAATGGCATATTGACACTAACAAACAAGTCACCATTGGAATTAAAACTAAATAATAGCATAGTGATTCTAACAGGCATGTCACTATTGGAATTAAAACTAACTAATAGCAAACTGATACTAACAGACATGTCCGTATTGGAATTAAACCTAAATAATAGCATATTGATACTAATAGGCTGTCAGTATTGGATTTAAAACTAAATAATAGCATACTGATACTAATAGACATGTCCATACTGGAATTAAACCTAAATAATGGCATATTGATACTAACAGAGATGTCAACACTGGAATAAAAAATGAAATAATAGCGTATTGATTCTAACTAGTATGTCTGTATTGGAATTAAAGCTAAATAATAGCATACTTATACAAACAGGCATGTCAACACTGGAATTAAAAGTAAATAATAGCATATTGATACCAACAGGCATGTCAGTATTGGAATTAAAACTAAATAATAGCATACTGATACTACCAGGCATGTCATCCCTAGAATTGAAATTAAATAACAGCCCACTGTCACAACAGACATGTCAGTATTGGATTTAAAACTAAATAATAGTATTCTGATACTAACAGACATGACAATATTGGAATTAAAACTAAATAATAGCATACAGATACTAACAGGCATGTCAGTACTGAAATTAAAAATAAATAATAGCTTACTGATACTGAGACATGTCAGTATTGGAATTAAAACTAAATAATAGTATACTGATTCTAAAAGACATGACAATATTGGAATTAAAACTAAATAATAGCATACAGATACTAACAGGCATGTCAGTACTGAAATTAAAAATAAATAATAGCTTACTGATACTGAGACATGTCAGTATTGGAATTAAAACTAAATAATAGCATACTGATACTGAGACATGTCAGTATTGGAATTAAAACTAAATAATAGCATACTGATACTAACAGACATGTCAGTATTGGAATTAACACTAAATAATAGTATACTGATACTAAAAGACATGTCAGTATTGGAATTAAAACTAAATAATAGCATACAGATACTAACAGGCATGTCAGTATTGAAATTAAAAATAAATAATAGCATACTGATACTGAGACATGTCAGTATTAGAATTAAAACTAAACAATAACATAGTGATTCTAACCGGCATGTCTACATTAGAATTAAAATGAAATAATAGCATACTAGTACTAAACCAGGTCTGTATTGGAATTAAAACTAAATAATTGCATACTGATAGTAACAGGCATGTCAGTATTAGAAGTAAAAGTAAATAATAGCATATTGACACTAACAGGCATGTCATTATTTGAAATAAAACTAAATAATAACATACTGATACTAACAGGCATGTCAGTACTGGAATTAAAACTAAATAATAGCATATTGATTCTAACAGCCATGTCAGTATTGGAATTAAAACTAAATAATAGCGTACTGATACTAACAGACATGTCATCACTGGAAGTAAAACTAAATAATTGCATACTGATACTAACAGGCATGTCAGTATTGTAATTAAAACTAAATAATAACATACTGATACAAACAAGCATGTCATTATTGGAATTAAAACTAAATAATAGCATACCGACACTAAGAGATATGTCTGTATTGGAATTAAAACTAAATAATAGCATACTGATACAAAGAGGCTGTCAGAATTGGAATTAAAACTAAATAATAGCATACTGATACTACCAGGCATGTCAGTACTAGAATTAAAACTAAATAATGGCATACTGATACTACCAGGCATGTCAGTACTAGAATTAAAACTAAATAATAGCATACTGATACTAACAGACATGTCAGTATTGGAATTAAAACTAAATAATAGCTTACTGATACTAACAGACATGTCAGTATTGGAATTAAAACTAAATAACAACATACAGATACTAACAGGCATGTCAGTATTGGAATTAAAACTAAATAATAGCATACTGATACTAACAGACATGTCAGTATTGGAATTAAAACTAAATAATAGCATACTGATACTAACAGACATGTCAGTATTGGAATTAAAACTAAATAATAGTATATTGATACTAACAGACATGTCAGTACTAGAATTAAAACTAAATAATAGCATACTGATACTAACAGACATGTCAGTATTGGAATTAAAACTAAATAATAGCATACTGATACTAACAGACATGTCAGTATTGGAATTAAAACTAAATAATAGCATACTGATACTACCAGGCATGTCAGTACTAGAATTAAAACTAAATAATAGCATACCGATACTAACAGACATGTCAGTATTGGAATTAAAACTAAATAATAGCATACTGATACTAACAGACATGTCAGTATTGGAATTAAAACTAAATAATAGTATATTGATACTAACAGACATGTCTGTATTAGAATTAAAACTAAATAATAGCATACTGATACTAACAGGCATGTCAGTATTGGAATTAAAACTAAATAATAGTATACTAATACTAACAGGCATGTCAGTATTGGAATTAAAACTTAATAATAGCATACTGATACTAACAGACATGTCAGTATTGGAATTAAAACTAAATAATAGTATACGGATATTAACAGATATGTCAACACTGGAATTAAAACTAAATAATAGCATACTGATTCTAACAGGCATATCAGTATTGGAATTAAAACTAAATAATGGCATAGTGATGCTAACAGGCATGTCACTATTGGAATTAAAACTAACTAATAGCAAACTGATACTAACAGACATGTCCATATTGGAATTAAACCTAAATAATAGCATATTGATACTAACAGGCTGTCAGTATTGGATTTAAAACTAAATAATAGCATATTGATACTAAAAGACATGTCAGTACTGGAAGTAAAATTAAATAATAGCAAACTGATTGTAACAGCTAGGTCAGAATTGGAATTAAAACTAAATAATAGCAAACTGATACTAACAGACATGTCCGTACTGGAATTAAACCTAAATAATAGCATATTGATACTAACAGAGATGTCAACACTGGAATAAAAAATTAAATAATAGCGTATTGATTCTAACTAGTATGTCTGTATTGGAATTAAAGCTTAATAATAGCATACTTATACAAACAGGCATGTCAACACTGGAATTAAAAGTAAATAATAGCATATTGATACCAACAGACATGTCAGTATTGGATTTAAAACTAAACAATAGTATTCTGATACTAACAGACATTCAGTATTGGAATTAAAACTAAATAATAGCATACTGATACTAACAGGGTGTCACTATTGGAATTAAAACTAAATAATAGCATACTGATACTAACAGACATGTCATTATTGGAATTAAAACTAAATAATAGCATATCGACACTAAGAGATATGTCTGTATTGGAATTAAAACTAAATAATAGCATACTGATACAAACAGGCTGTCAGAATTGGAATTAAAACTAAATAATAGCATACTGATTCTAACAGAAATGTAAGTATTGGAAATAAAATGAAATAATAGCATACTGATAGTAACAGGCATGTCAGTATTAGAATAAAAACTAAATAATAGCATACTGATACTAACAGCCATGTCAACACTGGAATTAAAACCAAATAATAGCATACTGATACTAACAGGCATGTCAAGTATTGGAATTAAAACTAAATAATAGTATACTGATACTAACAGGCATGTCAACATTGGAATTAAAACTAAATAATAGCTTACTGATACTAACAGCCAGGTCAGTATTGGAATTAAAACTAAAAAATAACATACTGATACTAACAGACATGTCTGTATTGGAATTAAAACTAAATAATACCATACTGATACTAACAGGGTGTCACTATTGGAATTAAAACTAAATAATAGCATACTGATACTAACAGACATGTCTGTATTGGAATTAAAACTAAATAATAGCATACTGGTATTAACAGACATGTTGGTATTGGAATTAAATCGAAATAATAGCATACTGATTCTAACAGAAATGTAAGTATTGGAAATAAAATGAAATAATAGCATAGTGATACTAACAGACATGTCAGTATTGGAAAAAACACGAAATAATAGCATACTGATACTAACAAACATGTCAACACTGGAATTAAAACCAAATAATAGCATACTGATACTAACAGACATGTCAACACTGGAATTAAAACCAAATAATAGCATACTGATTCTACCAGGCATGTCAGTATTGGAATTAAAACTAAATAATAACATACTGATACTAACAGACATGTCAGTATTGGAATTAAAACTAAATAATAGCATACTGATACTAACAGGCATGTCAGTTTTGGAATTAAAACTAAGTAATAGTATACTGATACTAACAGGCATGTCAGTATTGGAATTAAAACTAAATAATAGCATACTGATACTAACAGCCATGTCATCACTGGAATTAATACTAAATAATAGCATACTGATTGTACCAGGCATGTCAGTATTGGAATTAAAACTAAATAATAGTATACTGATACTAACAGGCATGTCAATATTGGAATTCAAGCTAAATAATAGCATACTGATACTAACATGCATGTCAGTATTGGAATTAAAACTAAATAATAGTATACTGATACTACCAGGCATGTCAACATTGGAATTAAAACTAAATAATAGTATATTGATACTAACAGACATGTCAGTATTAGAATTAAAACTAAATAATAGCATACTGATACTAACAGGCATGTCAGTATTGGAATTAAAACTAAATAACAGTATACTGATACTACCAGCCATGTCAAGATTGGAATTAAAACTAAATGATAGCATACTAATACTACCAGCCATGTCAAGATTGGAATTAAAACTAAATGATAGCATACTGATACTAACTGCCAGGTCAGTAAAAGAATTAAAACTAAAGAATGACTTACTGATACTACCAAGTATGTCAGTATTAGAATTAAAACTAAATAATAGCATATAGCATACTGATACTAACAGACATGTTAACACTTTAATTAAAACTAAATAGCAGCATATTGATACTAACAGGGATGTCAGTATTGGAATTAAAACTAAATAATAGCATACTAATACTAACAGATATGACAGTATTGGAATTAAAGCTAAATAATAGCATATGGATACTAACAGTAGGTCAGTATTGGAATTAAAACTAAATAATAGCATACTGATACTAACAGACGTTAATACTGGAATTAATACTAAATAATAGCATACTGATACTAACAGACATGCCATCACTGGAATTAAAACTAAATAATAGTATACTGATACTAACAGACATGTCATCACTGGAATTAAAACTAAATAATAGCATACTGATACTATCAGATGTCAGTATTGTAATTAAATCTAAATAATAGCATAATGATACTAACAGGCATGCCAGTATAATTACAATTATTAAAACTCCCCCTTCCCTGTTTATTATCTTAAAACAATCCCAAAGTTAATAAATATTACCTGTGGCAGGCACCATTTTTAAAACCATAACCACCCTTGTCATATCATATATATAAAAGTGTATTAATTCTGGTTTAAGCACTTGGGCTTCAGGCCAGTTATTTTACATTAAGAGGGTTCGTGGTCTGCACTCTTGTGGGAGGAGTGGCTGGACTCTGCCCTTCTTAGCTGGGAATTTCTGGTTAAAGGCTTATAGTGTCTGCATATTTGAACTGCTTCTTACTGAAATTGGTACACCTTGTTTGCTGTAGCATAGACTAGATCCAGGCCTGCTGAATCTAGCTTTGTTTGTATAACTTGAGCACTAATCCAGGCATTCTTTAAAGTATTCAATTGTATTTATTACTGCTTGGTAGTAACTTGATTAAAGTGTAGCTATCATTCTAAGTCCTTTGGATTAAGCACTTGGGCTTCAGACCAGTTGTTTTACATTAGGAAGGTTTGTGGCCTGCACTGTGGTGGCAGGACAGGTAGCTTACATCCTTCTAAGTTGGGAACTGCTGATTGAGGGCTCAGTGTCTGTTATTCTAAAAGTGTATTAGTTCTGGTTTAAGCATTTGGACTTCAGGCCAGTTATTTTACATTAAGAAGGTTCGTGGTCTGCACTCTTGTGGGAGGAGAGGCTGGACTCTGCCCTTCTGCCCTTCTGAGCTGGGAATTTCTGGTTAAAGGCTTATAGTGCCTGCATATTTGAACTGTTTCTTACTGAAATTGGTACACCTTGTTTGCTGTAGCATAGACTAGATCCAGGCCTGCTGAATCTAGCTTTGTTTTTATGCTTGTTGTTTGTTTGCTTGTTGTTTCCCTGAAACGCTAATTCCACCTAAAACGTGGCTTTTCAGAGCTTCTGTGTATCCCTAGTGATATCTGCATTGCTTACTGTACTTATTTCCTTTTTTCACTTGAAAGAAAGTTACTTTGTCGTTTTTGCATTTAAGTTACCTGTAACACATTGCATTTAAGTTACCTGGCAGTTGCTCACTAAAGCAATTATATAAGTCAGCACTAAAAAATTAAAAGCGCTACACCCTCACAAACTCCCCTTGAGTACCTTGTTCCCCATTGGCCCTTTTTTTCAATTATAAAGGAATTTCCAATACTATTCTAGCATGTCCAAAGGTCAGTTGTCAATCTCCTCTCCGGTCCAGCTGGTGAATCTGGAAATCTTGAGGCAATGTTACAACTGCCTCATATACACAGACAACCCTCTCCTCCTCCCAACAAATTCCAACACATGTGAGAGATGCAACCATATAGCCAAACTGGAGGCTAAGCTCTCTCAACTCGGTACTGGCGTAACCAGTCAGGAGGAGAAGGAAATCACACTGACTACAATTCCAGTCTCACATAGACCTACCACGACAGCAAACCAAACACATAAACACACAAAAACATACTCGGATGCTCTAAATAAAAATCTGCCTAAGCAGCAGAGACCTCCAAAGCAGACACCCAAGCAACCACTACCCCAAAACAAAACACGTGCAATACGTAGCTCACAAATCCAGTGTGCCGAACAGTCACAGCCCTTAAGGTTAAACAACACACCTGATACACTTGTAATAGGTGACTCTATCGTCAGGCACACTGACGTCCCGCTCACCAGACTGAACAAGGAGAAGGTCACAGTGAGCTGCCTGTCAGGCACTAGGATCTGCCACATAACACAAGCACTCAGGTCACTCCAAGGCAAGTACAAATATGACTCAGTCATTGTCCATGCTGGTGTGAATGACCTGAGACGTACATCCCTGGACTACATGAAAAGAGACATAGAGGAGCTCTCTGAGCATGTAGCCCAGGCCGGTATGACCCTGACCTTGAGTAGCATCTTACCCTCACCAAGAATGATGCCACAATATGAAGACAAGATGATCAATTTCAACAATTGGCTTAAGTATTGCTGTCATTCAAAGGGGATCCAATCGACAAGCCACAATGCTTCGCTAGGGACGGCTTGCACCTGTCAACCCTGGGCTTTTGGATATTGGCAAAGGCTCTTGCTACCCCCATAGTGCCTTTTTTAGGCAAGACTCAAAAGACAAATCCACCTCCATAGGTATCACAAGGGATAAGAAACTAAGGGTAATGCTACTCAATGCCAGAAGTCTAAACCGCAAGATGCATGCACTCGAAACTCTCCTTAGCATGGAGAACATCGATATCTGTGCAGTAACAGAAACCTGGTTCAAGGCTACCGAGAGCACCCCAGCACTACCAGGTTATACCTCATACCATGCTTTTTGGCCCCAAAACTTGGACTGAACTACAAAAGGAGGGGGGGGTATCAATATTCATCAAAGATACCCACACATCCAGGTTAGTGGAAGCATCAGAGACCATCCACATGCAACTAACAGTAGGCAAAACTGCCTTTCAGTTTGTAGCCTGCTACAGACCACTCTCCCGAACTCAGGAACCCCACTTGGCTTTCCTGAGAACACTGGAGAATATGAAGGTCTCTCCAAACACCATTATATTGGGTGACTTCAACTACCCAAACATTGACTGGGAGAACTACTCAAGCCCCAACACCCTCGCCCAATGGTTCCTAGAATTTATAAACTCAAATGCTATAGAACAACTGGTCACCACTCCCACAAGAGGGGAAAACATATTGGACCTGATCATCACCAACATGGGGACTCTATGTTCCATACCAGAGGTATACCCCTCATTGGTAAGATCTGACCATAAATTAATCTCACTGGACATCCATATCCTATCCCCACCCCCAGCCAAGAAAACCATGGTGAAGAACTTCTCAAAAGCAAACTTCACACTTCTCAAAACCAAGGTGGAATCCTTCAAAGCCTCCGGGCCAGTGGAAAATACGGTCCAAACCGCAGAATCCTTTACAAACGCATTCTATGGACACCTACAGGAATATATGGACCGTGCTATCCCAAATAAAACCAAGACTCACTCCTCCAAAGGCAGGAGACCTGTCTGGTGGACCCCAGCCATAAATAAGCTATACAACAGAAGGAGGAAGCTACTACATGATAGAGCAAAATCCCAAAAAGGGAAGGCATCTCTGATCAGTACTAGCAAGAAACTACGATCCCTCATAAAATCATCTAAGGCCAGCTTCGAGAGAAAAATTGCACAGGACACAAAAGATAATCACAAGGCCTTCTTTAGTTATGTCAGGAACCTGGGTGGCAACTCCCAGATATGCTCAGAGTTGGTCCAAAATGACAAAAAATACACTGAACCCACAGACATTGCCAACATCCTGGCAGACAAGTTCAGTGCAAACTCCCCCCCCCCTTCCCCCCGTAAAGAGCAAATATCTATCCCAGCAGAGTGCTGCCTCCCTGACATCTCAGATGCTCAGGTAAGAGCTGCCCTCTCCAAAGCAAAAAACACAGCATCAATGGGACCAGACGGTGTCCTGGGCTGCGTCTTACACAAGCTCCAAGAAGAGCTAAACCCCCACATAAAGCTGCTGTTCAATCTCAGCCTTACTACAGGATATGTACCCAAAGAATGGCGTACAGCAACAGTGGTCCCGCTCCACAAAGGTGGTGCCTCTACGGACCCTGGAAACTATCGCCCCATAAGCCTGACTAGCCTGGTCTGCAAAGCTATGGACAGGATCATCATGGAACTCATAAATAAAAACATTGGGGACCTACAGACACTGGATCCTACCCAATTCAGCTTTGTTAAGGGCAGATCCTGCCTCTTAAACCTGATCAATTTCTTTGAAACAGTCACCAAGGCTATTGATGAGAGGAAGGTAGTCCACACAGCCTACCTGGACCTCGCAAAAGCTTTCGACACAATACCCCACTCGAGCATCATAAATAAGCTCACCAGCTTAAATATCAACCCCTATGTCACACGATGGGTTGCAAACTGGCTCAGGGATAGAACCCACATGGTCAGAATTACAGGTACCATGTCAGACTCTAAACCAGTTACAAGTGGCATCCCACAAGGCTCAGTTCTGGGACCTCTCTTGTTCGGTATGTATTTCTCTGAGGTACAGGCTAACATGGGAGGACTATGGCTGACCAATTTCGCAGATGACTGCAAACTGGGTGCCATAATCGACTCTCTGACTGACACAAGCTTCCTCCAAAAGGGTCTCACAGAGACGGATAACTGGTGCCAGAGCCATGGCCTAAAGCTAAATGCCAAAAAGTGCATAGTCATCCCCTTTGGGAAAAACAAAGTGTCCACAAATTACCACATAGGTGGTAATCCATTAAGTACGGAAGAAGTAATTAGGGATTTGGGGACCCAAGTAGATAGTAATCTCTTCTTTGACAATCACATTGCTAAAGTGGTTAGAAAGACCTTCTATATAGCCCACCTTATCATGAAAGGGTTCACATCTAGATCAAGAGAGGTCATTGTGCCCCTCTACTCATCACTCATCAGACCCATAATTTAATACAATGCTCCATTTGGGATGTACCTTACCCGACACCTGCAGCAGCTGGAAAGACCCCAAAAGTAACTTACCAAGAAGATCAAGGGACTCAAACAGATGCCCTATGCAGTTCGGCTAAAGAAACTCCAGCTCTACTCAGTTGCTTACCGCCTACTCAGAGGCGATCTGTGCCTGACGTACAAGGCCATGTCTAACCCGGAATTAATGGACATGCTCCACCTCAGGAAAACCAAATCCCTTAGAGCTACACGCTCCAGGGACATAAACCTCAACAGAGAAATAAATAGGACATGCTGGAGGGACAGATTCATATCCCAGAGGCTCCATTCACTCTGGAACAAAATCCCAACCCATGATAGGCAGAGCCCCTCACTGACCCTCTTCAAGAGAAATCTTGACGAGTGGATGGGAGATCATAAGTTTACTCCTGGGATCTCTTCTGTGTCCCTGTTAGACAGAGGCACAGTAAACTAAGCTTAAAAGGGCTATCTTCTGTGACCTACTATACAGAGGCACAGTCTACTAATCTAAAAGGGTGGCGAAAGCCAAACACACTCTGGCTAGGCTTATAAATGCCCTAGGGCAGATAGCCTAGTATCAACCTATGAACCTATACTGATACTAACAAGCATGTCAGTATTGGAAATAAAACTAAATAATAGCATACTGATACTTACAGACATGTCAGTATTGGAATTAAAACTAAATAATAGCATACTGATACTAACAGGCATGTATGTATTGGAATTAAAACTAAATGATAGCACACTGATACTAAAACCCAGGTCAGTATTGGAATAAAAACTAAATAATAGCATACAGACACTAACAGACATGTCAACACTGGAATTAAAACTAAATAATAGCATACTGATACTAACAGCCATGTCAACACTGGAATTCAAACTAAATAATAGCATACTGATGCTAACAGGCATGTCAGTATTGGAATTAAAACTAAAAATATTATACTGTTACGATCAGGCATTTCAGTATTGGAATAAAAGCTAAATAATAGCATACAGACACTAACAGACATGTCAACACTGGAATTAAAACTAAATAATAGCATACTGATACTAGCAGACATGTCAACATTGGAATTAAAACTAAATAGTAGAATACTGATACTAAAAGGCATGTTAGTATTAGAATTAAAACTAAATAATAGCATACTGATACTAACAGACGTCAGTACTGGAATTAAAACTACAAATATTATACTGTTACTAACAGGCATTTCTGTATTGGAATTAACACTAAATAATAGCATACTGATACTAACAGGCACGTCAGTATTGGAATTAAAACTACAAATATTATACTGTTACTAACAGGCATTTCAGTATTGGAATTAAAACCCAATAATAGCATACAGACACTAACAGACATGTCAACACTGGAATTAAAACTAAATAATAGCATACTGATACTTACAGACATGTCAGTATTGGAAATAAAACTAAATAATAGCATACCTAACCAACATGTCAACATTGGAATTAAAACTAATAATAACATACTGATACTAGCAGCCAGGTCACTATTGGAATTATAACTAAATAATAACACACTGATACTAACAGACATGTCAGTTTTGGAATTAAAACTAAATAATAACACAGTGATACTAACAGACATGTCAGTATTGGAATTAAAACTAACTAAAAGCAAATTGATATTAACAGACATGTCAACACTGGAATTAAAACTAAATAATAGTATATTCATAGGTTCATAGGTTCATAGGTTCATACAAGGCTATCTGCCCTAAGGCATTTACAAGCCTAGCCAGAGTGTGTTTGGCTTTCGCCACCCTCTGAACTGATTTTACTGTGCCCTTTTTAAGGTTAGTTTACTGTGCCTCTGTCTAGTAGTGACACTGAAGTAATCCCCAGGGTAAACCTACGATCTCCCATCCACTCGTCAAGATTCCTCTTGAAGAGAGTTAGTGAGGGGCTCTGCCTAACATGGACTGGGATTCTATTCCATAGTGAAGGGAGCCTCTGGGTTATGAATCTGTCCCTCCAGCATGTCCTATTTATTTCTGTGCTGAGGTTCAAGTCCCTCGAGCATGTAGCTCTAAGGGATTTGGATTTTCTGAGGTGGGGCATGCTCATTAATTCCAGGTTGGACGTGGCTTTATAAGTCAGGCATAGATCGCCTCTAAGTAGGCGGTATGCAACTGAGTAGAGCTGGAGTTTCTTTAACCAAGCAGCATATGGCATCTATTTGAGTCCGATGATCCTCTTTGTGAGGTACTTTTGGGGTCTTTCTAGTTGCTGCAGGTGTCGGGTAAGGTACATCCCAAATGAGGCATTGTATTCAATTATGGGCCTGATGAGGGATGAATAAAGGGGCACAATGACCTCCCTCGATCTAGATGTGATTCCTTTCATGATAAGGTGGGCTATATAGAAGGCCTTTCTAACCACTTTGGCAATGTGGTTGTCAAAGGAGAGATTACTGTCAACTTGGGTCCCCAGGTCCCTAATTGCTTCTTCCGTACTTAATGGATTCCCGCCTATGTGGTAATTTGTGGGCACTTTGTTTTTGCCAAAGGGGATGACTATACACTTTTTGGCGTTTAGCTTGAGGCCATGGCTCTGGCACCAGTTGTCTGTTTCTATGAGGCCCTTTTGGAGGATGCTTGTGTCAGCTGGAGAGTCAATAATGGCGCCCAGTTTGCAGTCATCTGCGAACTTGGTCAGCCACAGTCCTCCCGTGTTAGCCTGAACCTCCGAAAAATATATACCGAACAAGAGAGGTCCCAGGACTGAGCCTTGTGGGATGCCACTTGTAACTGGTTTAGAGTCTGACATGGCTCCAGCAATTTTGACTATGTGGGTTCTGTCCTTGAGCCAGTTTGCAACCCATCTTATGACATAGGGGTTTATGTTTAAGCTGGAGAGCTTATCTATGATGCCCGAGTGGGGTATTGTGTCAAAGGCGTTTGTGAGGTCCAGGTAGGCTGTGTGGACTACCTTCCCCTCATCAATGGCCTTGGTGACTGTTTCAAAGAAATTGACCAGGTTTAAGAGGCAGGATCTGCCCTTAACAAAGCCAAATTGGGTAGGATCCAGTGTCTGTAGGTCCTCAATGTCTTTGTTTATGAGTGCCATGATGATCCTCTCCATAGCTTTGCAGACCAGGTTAGTCAGGCTTATGGGGCGATAGTTTCCAGGATCCGCTGAGGCACCACCTTTGTGGAGAGGGACCATTGTTGCTGTACGTCACTCTTTGGGTACATATCCTGTATTAAGGCTGAGATTGAACAGTAGTTTTATGTTTGGGTTTAGCTCTTTGGAGTTCATGTAGGATGCAGCCCGGGACACCTTCTGGTCACATTGATGCTGTGTTTTTTGCTTTGGAGAGGGCGGCTCTCACCTGAGCATCTGAGATGTCAGGGAGGCAGCACGCTACTGGGATAGATATTTGCTCTTTAGGAGGGGAAGGGGGGAGAAATTTGCACTGAACCTGTCTGTGGGTTCAGTGTATTTTTTGTCATTTTGGACCAACTCTGAGCATATCTGGGAGTTGCCACCCAGGTTCTTAACATAACCAAAGAAGGCCTTGTGATTATCTTTTGTGTCCTGTGCAATTTTTCTCTCGAAGCTGGCCTTGGATGATTTTATGAGGGATTGTAGTTGTTTGCTAGTACTGATCAGAGATGCCTTCCCTTTTAGGGATTTTGCTCTATCATGTAGTAGCTTCCTCCTTCTGTTGTACAGCTTATTTAAGGCTGGGGTCCACCAGGCAGGATGCCTGCCTTTGGAAGATTGGGTCTTGGTTTTGTTTGGATAGCATGATCCATGCATTCCTGAAGGTGTCCATAGAATGCGTTTATAAAGGATTCTGCAGTTTGAGACGTAGTTTCCACTGGCCCGGGGGCCTTGAAAGATTCCACCTCGGTTTTGACAAGTGTGAAGTTAGCTTTTGAGAAGTTTTTCACTGTGGTTTTCTGGGCTGTGGGTGGGATCAGGATGTGGATATCCAGTGAGATTAATTTATGGTCCGATCTTACCAGTGAGGGGAATACTTCTGCTATGGAGTATAGAGTTCCCATGTTGGTGGTGACCAGGTCCAGTATGTTATCCCCTCTTGTGGGGGTGGTGACTAGTTGTTCCATAGCATTTGAGTTTATAAATTCTAGGAACCTTTGGGCTAGGGTGTTGGGGCTTGAGTAATGCTCCCAGTCAATGTTTGGGTAGTTGAAGTCACCCAATATAATGGTGTTTGGAGAGACCTTCATATTCTCCAGTGTTTTCAGGAAGGCCGAGTGGGATTTCTGATTTTGAGAGGGTGGTCTGTAGCATGCTATAAACTGAAAGGCAGTTTTGCCCACTGTTAGCTGCACATGGATGGTCTCCGATGGTTCATGCAATGCCACTAACCTGAAGGTGTGGGTATCTTTGATGAATATGGATACTCCCCCTCCTTTTGTGGTTCGGTCCGAGTTTTGGGGCCGAAAAGCATGATATGAGGTATAACCTGGTAGTGCTGGGGTGCTCTCCGGCGCCTTGAACCAGGTTTCTGTCACTGCACAGATATCGATGTTCTCCATACTGAGGAGGGCTTCAAGTGCATGCATCTTGAGGTTTAGACTTCTGGCATTGAGCAGCATTACCCTTAGTTTCTTTTTCCTTGTGTTATCTATGGAGGTGGGTTTGTCTTTTGAGCCTTGCCTAAAAAAGGCACTATTGGGGTGGCAAGAACCTTTGCCAATATCCGAAAGCTCAGGGCTGACAGGTGCAAGCCATCCCTAGTGAAGCAATGTGGCTTGTCGAGCATGTCATCCCAGGCTGACAGACACTGGATCCCCTTTGAATGACACCAAAACTTTAGCCAATTGTTAAAATTGATCATTTTTGTCTTTATACTGTGGCATCATTCTTGGTGAGGGTAATATGCTGCTTGTATGTCAGGGTCATACCGGCCTGCGCTACATGATCAGAGAGCTCCTCTATGTCTCTTTTCATGTAGTCCAGGGAGGTATGTCTCAGGTCATTCACACCAGCATGGACAATGACTGAGTCATATTTGTACTTGCTTTGGAGTGACCAGAGTGCTTGTGTTATGTGGCGGATCCTAACACCTGAAAGGCAGCTCACCATGACCTTCTCCTTGTTCAGCCTGGTGAGCAGGACGTCAGTGTGTCTGACAATATAGTCACCTATTACAAGTGTATCAGGTGTGTTGTTTAGCCTTAAGGGCTATGATTGTTTGGCACACTGACTTTGTGAGCTATGTGTTGCACGTGTTTTGTTTTGGGGTAGCTGTTGCTTGGATGTCTGCTTTGGAGGTCTCTGTTGCTTAGACAGATTTTTATTTAGAGCCTTCGAGTATGTTTTTGTGTGTTTATGTGTTTGGTTTGCTGTTGTGTTAGGACTATGTGAGACTGGATTTGTGGTGTGTGAGGTTACCTTCTCCTCCTGACTGGTTATGCCAGTACTGAGTTGAGAGAGCTCAGCCTCCAGTTTGGCTATATAGATGCATCTCTCACAAATATTTGAACTTGTTGGGAGGAGGAGAGGGTTGTCTGTGTACATGAGGCAGTTGTAACATTGCCTCAAGATTCCCAGATTCCCCAGCTGGACTGGAGAGGAAACCAGCAACTGACCTTTGGACATTCTAGAATAGTATAGGGAACTCCTTTATTGACACTATTGACACTAACAGACATGTCAGTATTGGAATTAAAACGAAATAATAGCATACTGATACTAACAGACATGTCAGTATTGGAATTAAAACTAAATAATAGCATACTGATACTAACAGGCATGTCAGTAATGTAATAAAAACTAAAAAAATAGCATACTGATACTACCAGGCATGTCAGTATTGGAATTAAAACTAAATAATCATCATCTTCTTTCGGCTGTTCCCAGTTAGGGGTCATCACAGCAGATCATCTGTTTCCATTTCTTCCTGTCCTCTGCATCTTGCTCTGTCACACCAACCACCTGCATGTCCTCTCTCACCCCATCCATAAACCTTATCTTAGGCCTTCCTCTTTTTCTGTTACCTGGTAGCTTCATCCTTAGCATTGTTTTCCCAATATACTCTGCATCCCTCCTCAGCACATGTCCAAACCAACATAATCTTGCCTCTCTGGCTTTGTCTCCAAACCTTCCAACCTGGACTGACCCTCTAATATACTTATTCCTAATCCTGTCCACCCTCATCACACCCAGTGCAAATCTTAACATCTTTAATTCTGCTACATCCAGCTCAAACTCCTGCCTTTTTGTCAATGCCACTGTTTCCAACCCATATAACATAGCTGGTCTCACTACCCTCTTGTAGACCTTCCCTTTCACTCTTACAGGTACTCGTCTGTCACATATCACTCCTGACACTCTTCTCCACCCACACCATCCTGAGTGCACTCTCTTCTTCACCTATCTTTCACACTCACCGTTACTCTGAACTATTGACTCCAAGTATTTAAACTCATCCACCTTCGCCACCTCTACTCCTTGCATCCTCACCATTCCTCTATCCTCCCTCTCATTCACATAGATATATTCTGTCTTAGTCCTGCTGACCTTCATTCCTCTTCTCTCTAGAGCATATCTCCATCTCTCCAGGGTCTCCTCCACCTGTTCTCTACTCTCACTACAGATCACAATGTCATCTGCAAACATCATAGTCCACGGGGACTCCTGTCAACCTGTCCATCACCATTGCAAATAAGAAAGGGCTCAGAGCTGATCCTTGATGTAACCCCACCTCCACCTTAAACGCATCCGTCACTCCCACTGCAGACCTCACTGCTGTCACACTACCCTCGTACATATCCTGTACCACTCTTACATACTTTTCTGACACTCCTGACTTCCTCATACAATACCACAACTCCTCTCTAGGCACCCTGTCATATGCTTTCTCTAAGTCTACAAAAACACAATGCAACTCCTTCCGACCTTCTCTGTACTTCTCCATCAACACTCTCAGAGCAAACATTGCATCTGTAGTGCTCTTTCATGGCATGAAACCATACTGCTGTTCACTAATCATCATGTCCCTTCTTAACCTAGCTTTCACTACTTTTTCCCATAACTTCATGCTGTGACTGATCAATTTAATCCCTCTGTAGTTATTACAGCTCTGCACATAACCCTTATTATTAAAAATCAGTGCCAAAACACTTTCTCCATTCCTCAGGCATCATCTCACTTTCCAAGATTTCATTAAACAATCTGGTTAAAAACTCCACTGCCATTTCACCTAAGCACCTCCATGCTTCCACAGGTATGTCATCTGGGCCAACAGCCTTTCCATTCTTCATCCTCTTCATAGCTATCCTTACTTCCTCCTTGCTAATCCATTGTACTTCATGATTCACTATCCCCACATCATCCAACCTTCTCTCCCTCTCATTCTCTTCATTCATCAACCCCTCAAAGTACTCTTTCCATCTGCTCAACACACTCTCCTTGCTTGTGAGTATGTTTCCCTCATTATCCTTTATCACCTTTACCTGCTGCACATCTTTACTAGCTCGGTCCCTCTGTCTAGCCAGTCGGTACAGGTCCTTTTCTCCCTCCTTAGTGTCCAACCTTTCATACAACTCTTCATATGCCTTATCCTTAGCAATCACCACCTCTCTCTTTGCCATGCACCTCATCTCCTTGTACTCCTGTCTACTTTCTTCATCTCTCTGACAATCCCACTTCTTCTTTGCCAACCTCTTTCTCTGTATAATCTCCTGTACTTCAAATTACAAAGTACAAAGTACAATGTACTGGAATTAAAACTAAATAATAACATACTGATACTAACAGGCATGTCAGTAATGTAATAAAAACGAAATAATAGCATACTGATACTAACAGAGATGTTAACTCTGGAATTAGGACTAAATAATAGCATACTGATACTAACAGACATGTCAACACTGGAATTAAAACTAAATAATAGCATACTGATACTAACAGACATGTCAGTATTGGAATTAAAACTAAATAATAGCATACTGGTACTAACAGGCATGTCACTATTGGAATTAAAACAAAATAACAGCATATTGATACTAACAGGCTATCAGTATTGGAATTAAAACTAAATAATAGCATACTCATACTAACAGACATGTTAACACTCAAATTAAAACAAAATAATAGCATACTGATACTAACAGGTTTGTTTGTATTGGTATTAAAACTAAATAATAGCATACTGATACTAACAGACTTGTTAAAACTAGAATTAAAACTAAATAATAGCCTATTGATACTAAAAGAAAGGTCATTATTGGAATTAAAACTAAACAATAGCATACTAATACTAACAGACATGTCAGTATTGGAAATAAAACTAAATAATAGCATATTGATGCTAACAGCCATGTCAGGATTGGGATTAAAACTAAATAATAGCGTACTGATACTAACAGACATATCAATACTTGAATTAAAACTAAATAATAGCATACTGATACTAACAGGCATGTCAATATTGGAATTAAAACTAAATAATAGCTTACTGATTCTAACAGACTTGTTAACACTGGAATTAAAACTAAATAATAGCCTATTGATACTAAAAGACAGGTCATTATTGGAATAAAAACTAAATAATAGCATATTGATACTAACAGGCATTCAGTATTGGAATTAAAACTAAATAATAGCATACTGATATTAACAGACATGTCAGTACAGGAATTAAAACTAAATAATAGCATAATGATACTAATATACATGTCGGCATTGGAATTAAAACTAAATAATAGCATACTGATACTAACAGGCATGTCAGTATTGGAATTAAAACTAAATAATGTCATACTGATACTAACAGGCATGTCAGTATTGGAATTAAAACTAAATAATAGCTTACTGATACTAACAGACATGCCTGTATTGGAATTAAAACTAAATAATAGCATATGGATTGTAACAAACATGTCTGTATTGGAATTAAAACTAAATAATAGCATACTGATAAACAATAAGAGTAAAGCGCAAGCCACACAGGGATAAATGCTCCAAAACCAATTGCAGTTAAAGAAATAAAGAAGTAAATGATGGCACTTAGGAGGAACCCAGCACATAAAGCCGTCTTCAGCATCAATATAGTCCCAATGGGAAGACAAAAGTCTATATTAAATTTATACTATAAATTTATAAATTGTTCCAATTCCAATGCCGACATGTATATTAGTATCATTATGCTATTATTTAGTTTTAATTCCTATACTGACATGTCTGTTACTATCAGTATAGATAAATCTATGATTTATTCATAAATCATATAATAAAGCTGGGGATTCATTATTTTCAAATTCCATAGGTAAAAACTGGAATCAACTCCCTCAAGAAATAACTAATCAAAACTCTACCTCTCTTTTCAAAAAAACACATCAAAGAACATCTTAAAACACAATGGCTGTGTCCTTGTGCTAATCCCGACTGAAATCATGTCCTCATTCACCTAATTTTCCTCCCCATTCCCCTTACTGAGCTCCTCACTAACACTTTCAATAGTTTGAGAGTTATATCTGAGAATTAGGCTCTACCAGTAACCTTTTTTCTGTCTGTGTACCTTCATCTTGTGTTATTGTTTCTGTTTTATAAGTCTAATACAGTAGTATATATTAGTAGTGGTGTTATTGTTTCTGTGTTATAAGTCTAATACAGTAGTATATATTAGTAGTGGTGTTATTGTTTCTGTGTTATAAGTCTAATACAGTAGTATATATTAGTAGTGGTGTTATTGTTTCTGTGTTATAAGTCTAATACAGTAGTATATATTAGTAGTGGTGTTATTGTCTCTGTGTTATAAGTCTAATACAGTAGTATATATTAGTAGTGGTGTTATTGTTTCTGTGTTATAAGTCTAATACAGTAGTATATATTAGTAGTGGTGTTATTGTCTCTGTGTTATAAGTCTAATACAGTAGTATATATTAGTAGTGGTGTTATTGTCTCTGTGTTATAAGTCTAATACAGTAGTATATATTAGTAGTGGTGTTATTGTTTCTGTGTTATAAGTCTAATACAGTAGTATATATTAGTAGTGGTGTTATTGTCTCTGTGTTATAAGTCTAATACAGTAGTATATATTAGTAGTGGTGTTATTGTTCTGTGTTATAAGTCTAATGCAGTAGTACATATTAGTAGTGGTGTTATTGTCTCTGTGTTATAAGTCTAATACAGTAGTATATATTAGTAGTGGTGTTATTGTCTCTGTGTTATAAGTCTAATACAGTAGTATATATTAGTAGTAGTGTTATTGTCTCTGTGTTATAAGTCTAATACAGTAGTATATATTAGTAGTAGTGTTATTGTTTCTGTGTTATAAGTCTAATACAGTAGTATATATTAGTAGTGGTGTTATTGTCTCTGTGTTATAAGTCTAATACAGTAGTATATATTAGTAGTGGTGTTATTGTTTCTGTGTTATAAGTCTAATACAGTAGTATATATTAGTAGTGGTGTTATTGTTTCTGTGTTATAAGTCTAATACAGTAGTATATATTAGTAGTGGTGTTATTGTTTCTGTGTTATAAGTCTAATACAGTAGTATATATTAGTAGTGGTGTTATTGTCTCTGTGTTATAAGTCTAATACAGTAGTATATATTAGTAGTTGTGTTATTGTTTCTGTGTTATAAGTCTAATACAGTAGTATATATTAGTAGTAGTGTTATTGTCTCTGTGTTATAAGTCTAATACAGTAGTATATATTAGTAGTAGTGTTATTGTCTCTGTGTTATAAGTCTAATACAGTAGTATATATTAGTAGTGGTGTTATTGTTTCTGTGTTATAAGTCTAATACAGTAGTATATATTAGTAGTGGTGTTATTGTTTCTGTGTTATAAGTCTAATACAGTAGTATATATTAGTAGTAGTGTTATTGTTTCTGTGTTATAAGTCTAATACAGTAGTATATATTAGTAGTGGTGTTATTGTCTCTGTGTTATAAGTCTAATACAGTAGTATATATTAGTAGTGGTGTTATTGTTTCTGTGTTATAAGTCTAATACAGTAGTATATATTAGTAGTGGTGTTATTGTTTCTGTGTTATAAGTCCAATACAGTAGTATATATTAGTAGTGGTGTTATTGTCTCTGTGTTATAAGTCTAATACAGTAGTATATATTAGTAGTGGTGTTATTGTTCTGTGTTATAAGTCTAATACAGTAGTATATATTAGTAGTAGTGTTATTGTCTCTGTGTTATAAGTCCAGTACAGTAGTATATATTAGTAGTGGTGTTATTGTTTCTGTGTTATAAGTCTAATACAGTAGTATATATTAGTAGTGGTGTTATTGTTTCTGTGTTATAAGTCTAATACAGTAGTATATATTAGTAGTAGTGTTATTGTCTCTGTTATAAGTCTAATACAGTAGTATATATTAGTAGTGGTGTTATTGTCTCTGTGTTATAAGTCTAATACAGTAGTATATATTAGTATTAGTAGTGGTGTTATTGTCTCTGTGTTATAAGTCTAATACAGTAGTATATATTAGTAGTAGTGTTATTGTCTCTGTGTTATAAGTCTAATACAGTAGTATATATTAGTAGTGGTGTTATTGTTTCTGTGTTATAAGTCTAATACAGTAGTATATATTAGTAGTGGTGTTATTGTTTCTGTGTTATAAGTCTAATACAGTAGTATATATTAGTAGTAGTGTTATTGTCTCTGTGTTATAAGTCTAATACAGTAGTATATATTAGTAGTAGTGTTATTGTCTCTGTGTTATAAGTCTAATACAGTAGTATATATTAGTAGTGGTGTTATTGTTTCTGTGTTATAAGTCTAATACAGTAGTATATATTAGTAGTGGTGTTATTGTTTCTGTGTTATAAGTCTAATACAGTAGTATATATTAGTAGTGGTGTTATTGTCTCTGTGTGTTATAAGTCCAATACAGTAGTATATATTAGTAGTGGTGTTATTGTTTCTGTGTTATAAGTCTAATACAGTAGTATATATTAGTAGTGGTGTTATTGTTTCTGTGTTATAAGTCTAATACAGTAGTATATATTAGTAGTGGTGTTATTGTCTCTGTGTTATAAGTCGAATACAGTAGTATATATTAGTAGTGGTGTTATTGTCTCTGTGTTATAAGTCTAATACAGTAGTATATATTAGTAGTGGTGTTATTGTCTCTGTGTTATAAGTCTAATACAGTAGTATATATTAGTAGTGGTGTTATTGTTTCTGTGTTATAAGTCTAATACAGTAGTATATATTAGTAGTGGTGTTATTGTCTCTGTGTTATAAGTCTAATACAGTAGTATATATTAGTAGTAGTGGTGTTATTGTTTCTGTGTTATAAGTCCAATACAGTAGTATATATTAGTAGTGTTATTGTTTCTGTGTTATAAGTCTAATACAGTAGTATATATTAGTAGTGGTGTTATTGTTTCTGTGTTATAAGTCTAATACAGTAGTATATATTAGTAGTGGTGTTATTGTTTCTGTGTTATAAGTCTAATACAGTAGTATATATTAGTAGTGGTGTTATTGTCTCTGTGTTATAAGTCTAATACAGTAGTATATATTAGTAGTGGTGTTATTGTCTCTGTGTTATAAGTCTAATACAGTAGTATATATTAGTAGTGGTGTTATTGTTTCTGTGTTATAAGTCTAATACAGTAGTATATATTAGTAGTGGTGTTATTGTTTCTGTGTTATAAGTCTAATACAGTAGTATATATTAGTAGTGGTGTTATTGTTTCTGTGTTATAAGTCTAATACAGTAGTATATATTAGTAGTGGTGTTATTGTTCTGTGTTATAAGTCTAATACAGTAGTATATATTAGTAGTGGTGTTATTGTTCTGTGTTATAAGTCTAATACAGTAGTACAGTAGTAAAGATTAGTAGTAGTGTTATTGTCGCTGTGTTATAAGTCTAATACACTAGTATATATTAGTAGTGGTGTTATTGTCGCTGTGTTATAAGGGTAATACAGTAGTATATATTAGTAGTGGTGTTATTGTCTCTGTGTTATAAGTCCACACAGTAGTATATATTAGTAGTGGTGTTATTGTTCTGTGTTATAAGTCTAATACAGTAGTATATATTAGTAGTGGTGTTATTGTTTCTGTGTTATAAGTCTAATACAGTAGTATATATTAGTAGTGGTGTTATTGTTTCTGTGTTATAAGTCTAATACAGTAGTATATATTAGTAGTGGTGTTATTGTTCTGTGTTATAAGTCTAATACAGTAGTATATATTAGTAGTGGTGTTATTGTCTCTGTGTTATAAGTCTAATACAGTAGTATATATTAGTAGTGGTGTTATTGTTTCTGTGTTATAAGTCTAATACAGTAGTATATATTAGTAGTGGTGTTATTGTTTCTGTGTTATAAGTCTAATACAGTAGTATATATTAGTAGTGGTGTTATTGTCTCTGTGTTATAAGTCTAATACAGTAGTATATATTAGTAGTGGTGTTATTGTTTCTGTGTTATAAGTCCAATACAGTAGTATATATTAGTAGTGGTGTTATTGTTGTCTCTGTGTTATAAGTCTAATACAGTAGTATATATTAGTAGTGGTGTTATTGTTCTGTGTTATAAGTCTAATACAGTAGTATATATTAGTAGTGGTGTTATTGTTTCTGTGTTATAAGTCTAATACAGTAGTATATATTAGTAGTAGTGTTATTGTCTCTGTGTTATAAGTCTAATACAGTAGTATATATTAGTAGTGGTGTTATTGTCTCTGTGTTATAAGTCTAATACAGTAGTATATATTAGTAGTGGTGTTATTGTCTCTGTGTTATAAGTCAAATACAGTAGTATATATTAGTAGTGGTGTTATTGTTTCTGTGTTATACGTACAATACAGTAGTATATATTAGTAGTTATGTTATTGTCTCTGTGTTATAAGT